>NW_016690349.1:313961-519122 GCF_001604755.1 Lepidothrix coronata | reverse complement strand
TTTCTCTTTTTTTTTTTTTTTTTTTTTTTTCTTTTTAGCATTCATTCTTTTCTTGTTCCCTGTGGAGTGTTCAGTTCCTGGGGTGGCCTGAGGAGAGATCAGTGATGCTGTGCTTTGTAGTCTATTACAGCACAGCTGTTCATCAATTAGAATGGAGAAAATAATCCTGCTGTTTTAGAATAGCATGATGTGCCTTCTACGTTATCAGGCAAAATGCAAACTGGATACACGAAACCCATGCAGTGAGGCTGCCAGTGTGAGGGGGAACCTCTGACTCAAAAAAGTTCTCCTTTATTTTTCTCATTTTCTCTGCTAGTTTAAAACTATAATTACAAACTTGAGCACCCACTCTACCTTATGACATGAAGGAGCATCCACAGCTGCCCTGCAGGAGCCAGCAGAGCTATTAGTGAATCAGAGTTCAAGAATAAAGCTAAGAAATCTGAATCAATACTCTGCTTATGCAGAGTGTCATTTTGTACACTGCTTTATTTCTTTCCCCCTCCCTTCCTTTTCCATCAGGCTGCCTTTTCTTGTAATAGCAGAGGAATGTGAGCTGAAAAGCAGATAGTTAGTGCCACTTTGCCACCATATGCCTTTATATTTGGAAATTTGCATAAACAGCAAAACATTAAAACAGGATTTATACCCCCCCCTCAAAAATAGAAAATATATGCAGAAGTTTCAAAGGGAAACCATGGGAGTTAAGTTAAAAGGCCCCAACCCTAAATCCAATTAATTGGAAACAGTGTATTTTATTTATATTCATAACATGTATCTATTATGCAGACTGTGTAGTGTACAGCATACAGTTTTTACAAGGGCTAAGTAATCCTGCTCATGGGCAATGTTCTGGATTTCTGTTTTAATTCTTAATGTGTGGAGCAGACACCCAGAGCAGCAACTGCATTAAAAACCTGAGAGCTGGAGAGAGAGATGGACCGTAGCTAAAGCAGAATCAAACCTCTCTACTCTGCTGCAAACACATTGGCACATGCCAGTCCCACTTGCATTCACACTTGGTCCTTCATGGAAGCATAAAAAAGTATACCAGGAGATCCAGTAAATCAATTGGCATCTCAAGGTCTAAAGGAGCGATGGAGGTTAAAAATTTCTTCTAAAGGTTGTATTTTTCTGCTATGATTAATGCTTCTGCAGATAAGACATGACCCTAGATATTACAAAGAGGCTGCTCCACACCTGAATGAGAGTGGTGCAGCATGTCTGGCTTGAGGTATGGGTGAGCAGTTTTGGAAGCCCACCAAGACTCCTGACAAGGGAGTGCTCCGGGGCTCTGAGTGGCAGTAAATGTTGAGGTCCTGCACAGCACTGAGGTTGCTCCTGCCTTTCTTATTGCCTCCTTTATTTCTGTGCTGCAGTAGGTATCAGCAGGCCCAGCTCTCCTCTCTAGTCTGTACCCTTCCCTTCATGTCTACATACTGACTGAAGTAAATAAGAACAAGATGCACAAATTAATTAAGGAGGGGACCACCTCTGCTTGTCACAAGTGGTCCACAGCTGCTAGATATGCTCCATTCAGTGGATTTTGATGTGAATTTAAGACACCTATCTCCAGCTCCTGACTTCAGATGCTGTAAGTGAAAGTGGTCTTCTGCTTCAGAAGAGTTCAAAAAGAAAGAGGTGACTTCAGCCCAAATTTCATTTTATCTGAATTTTACCTAGAAGCAAAGTAGAATATTTTACTGTTCAGACCTAAACCTATTTTATTAAGTGGCCTGAATTATTGTTCTGCCTTAACAATAACCTGAGAAGTATTTGGAGATGGGCTTGTGGTGGTCACCAGTCTTTTAATGGGAAGGTCCAAGAATAACACTTATCACAGAATATCCAGTTGCCCAAATACAGATGCAGGGAGGTTCCTCTGGCCACAGTCCCCTCTCTGGGCACTGTAAATTGCTTTGCAAACCTTTATAATTTTGCACTCAGGCTTACTCTATGTCAGTAAGATACTTTGACTATGTCAAAGTATCTGAATTTTTCCTTTTCTTCCCCATCAGATTCAAATTTGGACTTACCATTTTGTTGCTCTTCTCACTTGTTTAATTAGACCTATGTATGAATTTATCATTTTTGTTGTTCCCCTCTTTCTTCCCAATACCCCCGCTCTTTCATCTTTCACAAACATTTGTCTTCATTTGTCCCTCTAGTAAGAGAACACACTCTTTAAAAGCAAGGATACTGGAACAGAGATTGTATTTTATTCATTTACTTTGGCAATTATAATGTAGTAAATTATTCATTATTCATAATGTCTTGTACTACTCACTATTGCTGTATAGCTGCTAAGTGTAAGGAAACTGTAATATGAGACATTAAGGGATATATGATCTTACTACAGCATTGCTTCTGCTCAGTCTTAGACCAGAAGTGGCTGAAAGGCAGCCTTTTTGGGTGCAAATTAGAAAGCATGTAGATTAAGAATGATCATTGGCAATACTAATAATTAGATTTCAATGGTTAATGCATGCCCAGTAATTGTATTATTCTCTTTTTAAGAAATCTTTTATTTGCCTTTTTATGTTGGGACTTGTGAACAGAATCCTAGATCTTCAGATGCAGTTCATATTTGGACGTCTACAAATTTGTTTAGGTGTAATAATTGGCTTGCAAACTGTAAACAGCTACTTGAAAAGATGTACACTTTGTATATGTCAGGTTTTGTGTAATCTATACAAATTCCTAATGCTGCAGCTATATCTTTGGCTTCAGCCATCGAAATCCCCAGTGCCCTCACACAGGACAAATGGTGCTCAGCTGGACACCATATGCAGATGCAGCTCTTTGTTTCCAGCTCATGCTTGATATTGAGACAATAAAAACTCAGTGAAGGATTTTGCAACTGCCTCCCACCATAGCTGGGGCCTCAGCTGTGTATGCAGTAGTTTTACTTATCCTCCCTTTTGAGAGGGCCCTGGTGCCACTAACGGCAGTGAGTAAATAGAGGAATGATGAAAAGGGGTAGAAATAACTGCAAATGTACTCAGAGAAAAAGTTGTTTCATTAATTGTGCTGTGCATGGTGAAAAATTTGAAAAGGATGAATTGATTCATTTCATTCGCCTTCTGCATCTATGTCATAGTGTGGTGTGGCTTTTTTAATAGTTATTGTTTTTTTTCTTTTTTGTTACATCTACATTGCTCCCCTGAACTAGTCCTCCTTTTACAATAAGGAAGAAAAACTTTGGGGAAAGGATTCATCTGACAGGTCAGCTCAGGGCTAGATAAACTGATTCCATTGAAGTGCTCACTGCTTTCCACTGGCCACCAGCAGAACTCAGGGTTACTGTCTCAAAATAGGAACCTTTTTTTTTGTATCCACTTTTGTATTTACTCAGCAAACGACCAGATAAATATCATAAGTCTGTGGTATAAATCAGTTCATGAACATGCAGACAAAACTCGTTTTGTGCTCATTTGTGAAGTGAGGGCAAAGATGCTCAGTAATTTGTGTTCAAAATTGGCTTACTGAATACAAAATGCCAGTCTGGCAAGTGAATGCACAGCTCCCTGTCTCATGAAATGCATCTCTTTGCACAGAGGCAGAAAATACCCCTGAACTGTTAAATCTCAGGCAAGTACTCAAAGCAGTGTTGATGGTAGAAACTTGCTATGGCCTTTTGAGTGCTGTCCTTTTACCTCTTCCATGGCTTATCCTTTTCAAAGAAATTTATCTGAAAATGTGGAATATCATTTCAGAGTTGGAAAGCTTTTCAATACCCAAAATCAGACTTCAGGCCACTAAAACATGTGTGGGTCTTTTCTTTTGTTTTGAGGACATTTTTGGTCACAGTGCATAATCAAGTGTTGCCTAGTATTTCTCTAGGATTCTAATCACGGAGGGCAGAGGTACCAAAACATGACCTTTCTTTACAACTATGGCAGTTGTTTGAAGTCATTATGTATTTCCTAATGACAAAAGAGGCAAATAATGTAGGAGACAGTTTATGAGTCAAGATGAGGCACTCCTTTGTATACCCTGAGTTATAAGATAGCCGCAGTGGTATTTAGTAGCTGAGCTGCTTCATTGTAGTATCAGTTTTGCATCAGTCATACTTATGTTTAAATTGTTCCCCAACCCACAGTGTCTTCACAGCAGAAACCTACTTTCAAGGGTCTAAGAAATGTCTGTGTGGAATTCATTTCCCCATATGCACTGCAAACATGGGACAGCACTGAGTGTACTTTGTGGGGAAAGCAGTGGTGGTTACAGTAGGTTTCAGTTGCCATCATGACTGTATCCACTGCTGTGTGGAAACTCTACTGGCTGATTTGCTGTAAAACTGCCCAGGAGTTTATGTTCATGCTCATGAACATGCACTTTACTGCTTGTAGTGTTTTTCCACAACGCTTTTCCTAAAATTTCCACTGACTTTCTCTTTAATTCTCAAGTTCTGACTTTTCTCGTTATGGAATTGTGATGCGGAGAGGATGGAATATTGATCAAAAGAAAGGAAAAGTGCAGAAAGCCCCTGTTCTTTTGGCAGAGGTTTGTGGTGGTGTTATATGCAGAAAGTCTGTATATATTCAAACCACTGTCTTAAAAGCAAAATAAATGTGTTTTTCCTTAGACTCTACTGTATTTCTTATACTAAAGTTTATGTAGAAGGGAGAGGCTTAATTCACAAGTGAAATTAATTTGACAGTCCTTCACTAATTCTAACTCAATGTCTGTCAAAGTTGCAATATAGCAACAGTTCAGCATGACTGGCATTAACTGCTCAGAAAAAGCCCCGGACTGGAATAGCACATTGATTAAACTTTGGCATGAAGACACATATCTGAGCAGGATGTGAGAAGATGGACAATACTGGCCCTTACACATGCTACTACTCCAGTAAAAGAAATTTTCCTAGTTAAAAGACTCTGAAGTTTTATAAAAGTAAAATAAAAACATAGTCCAGGGCAGTTGCGACACATTTGGGCTTCATGTAAGCTATTTCTTAAATACTGAAGTTTATATTGGATAAATTAAACCTAGCAAGGAAACATAGCCTATTGAAACTTAAAAATCAGCTAAAAGTTAGCAAAAGATCCAGAATTGTTCAGTTTAAAGGCAGGCTTTGAAGAACACTGCACACCGTGGGAGATTTATGGATCTCTGAAACCAAGGATGCCTTTTCATTAGTATTTAATGATTAGAGCCCAGCATTTAGAAATATGAAAACGTTGTATTGCTAGAGAGAATGAATATTTGCAACACCTCTGCTAAGTGCACTGTTGAAATCCCTTTATTCACAGGTAAGATAAACACTTGAAGTACTCAAATTTCATTGATCTTAAGCTTAAAGTTGAGCTTATGCTTCAGCACCTTCTGCAATCAAGGTGAAGAGCCTGACCACAAGCTCTGTAAATTCAAGAGAATTATAACACTCACAGAAAGCTGAAAAAATGGCTACCATATTTTCATGCATATGACACTTACCTCAGGTAATTTGCATCCTCTTAAATGTCCTGAGGCTTGAAAATAAATTTTCAGATAATCTACACATACTTGGAGGCTTCTGAGTATGTGACTTGGGGAAGAGATTTGTGGATTTGTGGTAAACCTCCCCTTGAAACACCCATGTGTTGCAGAATCAGTTTTCTTAACAGATAACCTGTGGTTGAGATATATAAAGATATGGTACATTAATTAAACACAGGAATTATTTTTTTGAGGAAAAAAAAAGGTAGAAGATGTGTAGATTTGGAGAAATTTGTTATTTATTTGTGACTGTAGGAAACCTTCACTGTGTTTTTCACCTCAGCGTGGAAGCATTTTGATCAAAAGCCCAGTGTAACAGAGATAAAAAACTTGCACCACAGATACTTTTTGAAATGGAAGCAAAACCTGCAGTATTTGTAGCCTGGCAATGTTAAAAAGAAATATCTAAGATTAATATAAGCAAGTCTGAGTGTGTTTTTTCTGTAAATAGGTATATACATATATACTTAATTTAATGCAGCAGCTTTGGTTGGTCTATTTCTCCTTCCTCCCCCCTCCACCCTTTTTTTTAAAGCATATAAATTCCAACCATGTTTTGTGTGAAGGGTCTCAGTGCATACTGACATTGTGAGTGTCAGCTCCAGATCACTTTAATCAGAGAGTGGATATGCATGATAAAACGGATAAGGGACTTTAATCAAAAAATCCGCTGGTCTGGAAACGTGACGCACTCCGCCAAACACACTTCATCCCACTTTTCCTGTGCCACTGCCAAGATTTTTATTTCATGAATATGCATTGGACATGATATTACATTAAAATGTGACATTGTTGTGTAGTGGTAGGGATTTAGAATTAGAATAAATAAATAAATAAATAGACTTCTGTAAAGTTTTTGTAATTGAACATTAGTATCATGTTGTGATTTTACATACATTTATTCACCTACCCCCACCCTTTTCCTTCTTTTCAAAATTTTTTTGAATTGAATATCGAATTCATTGCTTTCTGCTTAATAAGAAAAACAACAGTAGCAGACAGATGATTTATTTAACTTTTACCTATAAGCATAATGTATAGAGTTCTCAACAAGGAATTGTATTTTTGCATACAAAATACATGTCTGTGGCTCTGTGGCTGGGGGCATTTTTGCTTCTACAGCCAGAAATAACTCCTTAGTACAGAGCCCACTCCAAACTCCATTATTCTTTATGCAAAGGCTGCCTCTGAATTTCACAGGATTTGGATCATGTACCTAATAAACTGACAAATCCTTTGTTTCCCCCTAATTTTGCTATGTTACATTGTTTTCTGGAAATTGGTGAGAATTATAAAACTGATATATGGAAATTTGCTTCATTAAGTCTGTGCTAGTCTCAATTTTAGATTTGTAAGTTTCATGTGCTTGGGCCAATCAGCTTTTATTTGGAACATTTAGGCATTTCTACATCTGTCTCTTTGTCAACCCCCACACCATGGTTTCTGAGAACTGACCTCTCAGACAATATACTTTGAAACACACACCCTGACATGTGGTGAAGCATTCGCCAGATTAAAGATGAATGTGTTTGCTGTCGTACAGTTTCTCTGCCACAAATATATACAGGATGGCACTTGAGGAAAACAGATTTGTCTAAATGCAACTATTTGCATCTGAAAAAAATAAGGGCTGGGTCTGAGTGTGTACAAAACTGTTGACTTCAGCGAAGCTGTGCAGAATTGCACAAAGGGTTTGCCCTTAAGCAGGCAAATATATGTTACTACCAAAATACTGTCGAGAGACTCTGTGACATATCTAGGGTGGATAATGGCTAGGCATGAGTCACAGAACAGAGCTGCTGTTCCTTATATCGCCTGGCCTAGATGCTTTTGGTTAAATTAGAGTGATACTGCCTTTCTTTCACTTGTGACTTGAAATCTGTAAATGAAAAAGTGTTGAGCAGTTAGGGAGCTGGTTTTTTAAAGCTGGGCATAGGAATGGATGTTCTTTATTTGCTAATCGAGGTCTGTTGTGTATCAGTTGTTCAGTGAGGACATCTTCTTGTAATGGATGCTTTCTGGGACTAATTTTAATTAAATCTAAACAAAAAAAAATTGTAATTGCCTGACTAATGATCTGAAGCACCAATATTTCATAACCTGTGTTATTCAAATGTAGTACGGAGCTGCATAAAGCTTGCTCGTTGTAGAAGGTTTTTAAGTGATAATCACACTGAGAATGTGGTTTCACCTAGCCCTTAGCTATGCTTCAAGCTTTTGAAAGACAGAAAAGAATAGTGACTATTGGCTGAGCTGTCACTGACAAGGGCAAAAAATATTGAAGATAAAATGCAGAGCTCTTTAAACTACTTCTCCACTAAAGTTATGGTCATTTTAAATAGAATTTCCTTTATGAGACTCAATTTCTCTAGAATTTATACCTGCTATATATATCTGCTGCTAGTGAAAGCAGAGAAAGCTTGACATTCAGTCCCAGATACTAATCAGAAAAGGAAATCCACAACTTAAGATGTCTTCAAAATTTGTATAAGCACTTAAGATTAGATTTTGGTCCTGCTTTAGAATTCTCTGATCTGGCCTGTGGGTACCAGGAAGTTCAAAATTACCCCTTTCTGCAAAAGTTCATTTGATAGCGCTGTGAGGACAAAGAAGGATGGCAGTAGAATGACCTGTTTGTCCACTTATTGTCAGCTTGAGGGGTTTCATGTAACCAGCTGGCCTCAAAACTTGTTCTGGCACTTTCCCTTTGTTGCAAAATTGCCAGGTACAACATAGTACAAGTTCTTCTGCAGGATATTACTGAAGTATTTGTATTGTTGCCTGCCACTGGACAAAGAGTTCCTATGTATCAGCAGGATTTAGTGCCCTTCATACCTTCTTTAGAGCTGGACAACAAAACTCTTTCTGGAGAGTCTTATGCCTCCATCTGACGATTCTTGAGTGTAGAAGGATTTATTTAAATGAAAAGAATTTCCATAGTGTTCTCACGTCCTCAGAGAGGATACTGAGACCTTACTGACAGTACTTTTCTTCTCATAATCCATCAACAGCAGAATCTGGTAGCTTTTAGTGACTCTCCTTTTCTCTTTTAAATGATGCTTTTCTGAAAATGACTTTTGATACCATGCACAGCTTTGTATGGTTGTAATCACTGATAGAGGAAGTCTGTTCATGGTACCAGCACAAACTAGGTTTACTGCAACTTCTGTGATTTCTGAGCTTACACAACACTGTTCTGCATTAAAAGTCTAATTTAAACTCTTTTCACTGCTTTTGTCCAGCTCCTAGACTGTACTACATCCTCAGACAGTAAAAGACGACAGTAACAGCAAGTTAAACCCTATATATCCTCTAGACTGCCCACCTCAAGTATATACCATGTTTTGTAGTGTAACCAGGCATCTAGGGACGTGTATGAACTCCTGTCACAGCACAGCAAGAGGTGTACACTTCTGTGTAGATTTCAAAAAGAAAATCACAGTTATGGTACAATCAAATAATCAAACTGTTAATAGGTAGAAACATCTAGTATAAAGGCCAATGACTTCAATGGAATGATATTCATGGTTTTGAATTCCTGCAGATTATGGATATGTACTCGTAGGAGAGCTTCTAGTGGCTGATAGAGATATCTGCAAAGACAGACATCAGTCAGAACTGCCTAATGTGGAATGAAACATCCCCAAAGGAAATTACCATTACAAAAACTATTATTTAATATTAAAGGTAATTGTAACACAAGGGCATGACTCATATCCTTGTGTTACAATTATCTTAATTTTAAATGATAGTTTTCTGAATGGTAATGAAGGGAAGTTAAACCTGACACTCTGTCCTTAACCCCTACTGCCATGCCTGAGTATTAATGTGACTAAGAGATGTCTCTACAGTCTGTCATTTACTCATGTCACCTGTTAGTCATGACAAAGTGTGGTAGGTAGATTTATAATACCAGCTTTTAGAATTAATTGGAGAATGCTCATGTTGTGGACTGTTATACAGGATAACTGACCTTTACAACCATCAGAGTACAGAGCTGATGCATTATATTGATAATGAGCATTTTAGTATGTTAGACCATGACAGACTTATAAAGATTCCCAGCCTTAACTTTCTGCACTTCATGCTATCTTCCTAATATCTTCCTCCATAGTTTTTTTTGCAGTTGCTGCACAGTTCTATCTGGTATCAAAAATGTGTACATAGAAAAATGCAAGCACACTTCATGCCATGATCATGTTAAAACCTTTTAACGTTGGGTTTTCTGTTCTGTAGAACATGCCTGCATACTTCCAAACACAGAATTGAGGCCTAGTTTAGAAGCAACCTTAGCATCACTTCAACATAACATTTATGTTTCTGCAAATCTGTATATTGTGTTGCTACAGACAGTGCATGGACAGCTCTGCTTCCTTCACTCCTACACCTGGTTCCTGTATAGAATTAACTAGTTAACAGTAAGGTAGAATGTATGACTTAAGAAAAATAATAAGAAAATCATAACATGCTTAGTCAGAACTTAGTCAGAATGAATCATTTTGCATTTGGTTATGCCATGTTAATGGTTACATCGTGTCATGCTTTATTATGTCACAACCCATGACAGATAGAATGTGACATAGCAGAACCACTGCATGCAGTTTATTAAAAAAAGGAAGTTTAAAATTAAAAATATATACTGTTCTCTTATCTATTTCTAGCTGTGATTTCAGCTGGAGAACTCCTGTTGTGAATTCATGTTATTAATTAGCAGGTTGGGATATCTGCAAAAAGCAGATAATTCTGAGATACCAGCATACAGTCTATAAAAACAGATATCTCAGGATGAAATCAGCTCTACTAATTGGGTCTATGTTTGAAAACAAGTTTAAATCAGGAAATAGACCTGAATATATAATCTTGCTCTGTGATGGACCCTGACGCTACTGTATAGTACTACTGCTTTAATCTTTCCCTTGGAAAAAAGCATATGGTTTTACATATAATCATGTAGTCTGCTGTCTAACACAACACAAACAGGATTCCATAAGGCAGGAGAAAATCTCACCAAGAAGTCCAAATTCCACTTAAAATCTTCTAGAGATGAGAAAATCCTTGTGACTCCAGTTGCCTTTTACAGTGGAAAAGGTGGAAGGAGAGCAGTGTAGCTATAAGGTCCTATTTTGCTGCTAATACTAGCACACGTAGGTGAAAACAAAAAGTGTATTTGCTGGGCTTGCAGCGAGATAATTTTAACTCAAAGTTACACAGTGCAAGAGGTCCAGGAGATAAATACTGCTGTGTCAGGTCTGACCGAGGTGCACTGGTGCCAAAAAAGGGCTCATTTTCTCTAGCAGAGAAACTCTGCCAGTCCAAAGCTAGTATTTTCCAAGAGATACAGTAGCCCTTTCTCATGAGTAAATATTGTTGTAACATTTCAAGAAGGAGCCTTGCCTTGTTTATAATGCTGCATTGTTTGTAAGGATTGGCTTGGTTACACATGGACCCACGGAATAGGAAAATGCAGTAACCCCGTTCTATGCCTGCACAGCCATCAGAGCTCTGATTAGGTATATGGCAACAGATAAGGTCAAGGTTTCATATTTTTAAATTCCTTAAATACATATTCAGATGATAGGGAGCTGTCTGTATGGCAGTTATCCAAACTCTAAAAAACCCATAAATACGTATTTACGTGACAGATTTACGATTTGCTCTGGAGATCCTGCACAATTTTCAGGCGATGTCTTCCATAATATGCAATATATTGCAGAGAAAGGGTATTTCCATCTCAGACTGGGTTCATCCTTCAGGCCAACAAAAGAAGCTCTGGCTGTTTTAGGTCAAGGCAGATTCAAGTGTGGACAGCCTTGCTGGGACCTCTGGTAATTTACTTATCAGCTGCAGAGGACAGAGGAACTAAATAGAAGACCTTTGAGAACCTACTTTTAACAGACCATAATCTGCCCACAGAAATGTTCCTGGGGATTTTGAAATGGATTGGTTGTGGCATTCATGGCTAATTTTACTATCTCTAGGCATGAAAAACTCACAGGCTGGATCTTACAGCTTCATCAGCGATGCACCTAGATTGAGCTGCTTCTGAGTTAAATGTTTATATGGTTGTATTATGTAAAGGAACTGTGTTAATGTAACATGGGTGACCCCAACAATGGCTCTACACAGAAATGAATTAACAAGTGAAATTATTTTTTGTTTTGCTATTTAAAGACAGACACTGAATGTGAACGTTATTCAACTGTTATAGAATCCAGCTGTACAACTAACATCTCCATTATATATTGTACAAAATGAGAAAGGAACACCACTTATTTATTCCTTATTTAATATTTCCTGAAGCAGTTGTAAGTGGCTTACAGTAGAATTGATGATATGTATAGTAGACACCTCAGAAAAATGGGTTTCTGAGGTGGAGGCAGAACTTAGGTTTCCTCAATGTATGGGTTAGCAGTTACCATGTCTACACATCAGTAGGGATAATCATACCAGACCAGCAAAGTATTTCAGGATCTGCTTACCTTTGAGCATGCAGGCAGACTAATTGACTTAACCGAGATTACATACAGGCTTAAAAAGTTAGTCGTATGCTTTGCTGGATTTGTCATTAATCCCATGGCCTGAAATGCACAGAAGCTTTCGAGTCAACTTGTAGGCCACTGAACCAAGATTCCTTGAAAGGCCTCTTTTGTAGCAAGGAAACTGAATTTTTGGGGGATTGATTTGTTTGTTTGTTTTAAATAAAAGCTTGACAGGGAAACGACTGACCTGTGCTTTTAACTGGCACTGTCCATCTGCATCCTGAGCCTTTCCCATTTTGTTCAGAGTATCCACCATCTAGTTCCAGGTTGCTTCTTAAATTTTACTTGGCATTTAACTAAAAGCATATCTTAATCAATAAAATTATTGTGAGTGGTTTACAGTGAATACTATCAGTTTCAAAGTTGAAATGTAGACTGTTGTGTTTTGATACTAGTTACCATCTTAAAAGAGGGATAACTGCTGTCAGTTTTAGGTATGCAATTTTGTTCTGAAGCTTTATTCCTAATGGCTGGCAAAAAATAGGGCAGGGAAACACTTCAAAAATAAATATTTTCCTTCTTAGGCACCATTATGAAAATAATAATAATAATAATAATAATAAAAATAATAATAATATTTAAGATTAAAAGAAGCTTCAGGGATTCCACATGCTTAAGTACAATGCCAATTTTTGTGGCATAATCATCACTTCTCCTTATTTATAGACAAGAAACAAACAACAAAACTAATCCTCCAATGGTTACATATTTCTGAGGATTTTGTTACATAAAATATTTTTTAAATTTTTTACATTGCCATCTCATGTTACATTCATGGCACAGAAAACATGTGGTATTTCAACTTGAAAAAAATTAAAAAAAAAGAAGACTGAAACAATTACATCAAACTTTTTGTAGTTGTGGAAATCGTCATAGCATTTTTCCTAGAGGGAATATAAAAAGTTTAATTTCAATTCAGAATTACTTCTACATCCCTTCATATAGTATTATTCTGATCCTACTATTTCATACCATTATTCTGAGTTTCTCCTGACATGCCAACAGTGCACTAGCATTGTATAAAAGGGATGTGGTTTGTGGGATCCACACAAATACAAGAGAATTGGTCGATGAGATCGCTCATCCAAGGGACAACAGGATCTCATATGGTGTGGAAATCATGGCTGAATCACATACAAATAATTTTTACTTTGCTTTAGCAATATGAAGGGCATTACTCCTATTTATGAACATTACATTTTGTTCTGAAAAACAAGTCTAAAATCTTTGGTTCCTCATCCTTTACCAGGATGTTGAAATAGTGCAGTTGACCCTGACATTCAGCCTTATCTCACTCTTCTGATTTACCTGTCACGACTTACAGAATCTCTCCTCCTTCTTTTTCAGAATGAGGTGAAAAATCTCTAGAAGTTCCATGGCTTGAAAATCAAACAAACCTTGATGCACCTCTTCTGTTTGCTTGGGATAAGGTCAGAGGCAGTATAAATGGAACAGTGAACACACCTTCTGTCCTATAAAAATTCTGCTTTTTCTTCTTAGGTTCATGGCATTGAGGAAAGTAGAAACCCTCATATGACGTCTTAGAGCAGGGAAAACTTACCTGCAAGATGATAATTTTGGATATTGTTTTAAAACAAAGCATGTTCCTTGCTTTTCCCTTTCCTTCTTTCCATGCTAACACAACTCACCAGTTCATCCAGCTCTGGAGAGTCTTGCAGATAATTTACTCTTAATTGTGAAGGCATAATCAGAACTCCTGCTTGGAGGATGCTTGAAGTACTAGATGTACTTAGCTATTTTTTTTTTTTAATAGTGGAAAGAAGAGGCCTGTGTTTTTTCGGTTTGTTTGGTGGATTAGATAGAAAACCCAGCATGCAAGAGATTGGGGGTAACTTCTCAATTGATACTACATTGAAAATGATACTGAATAAGCTCCATATTTTGATTTTTATAGCACTGTCTTGCAATATTATGTAAAGAAATAAAAAAAATATAGACCAGCATGTTAAAAATTCAGTAGTACTTAGGAGTTTAATTTCTAGTAAGTAGCCTGACACACAGTGAGTATCTCAGTAATGGTATTCTGCTTTATTTTCTATCTAGCAATGTTCTTCTTGCTGGTATTCCCATTAATTCAAGTAATTTGTTTTTGTATTCCACCTGTTGATTTCCAAAAAACTGGGATGGTGCCAAAGCATGTCCTAATATGTGTGCAGTCTGCTACTTCATTTGTATTATTCACTGAGCTTTACTAAAAAGAAAATTAAAATATCATCTAACTACAAAGTATGAGTTTCTTTGTATTTTAGAACAATCTTTCCTATGGCAGTTCAAGAAACCAGCAAACAGATTCAAGACAGTAAAAGTGTGATGAAGATTCCATATATCCCTACATTTAAGTCAATCACTCTGAGATTTCCCATTTCTAGTTAAATAATAACAAACCACTACCTCTCCCCCATGTCATTTGTATATCTGACCAATCAGATAGAGTATGTGATGGCCATCTCTTCTGTATTTCTCACAGGAGCTTCTCTGGTACTCTACCAGTACCAGTCAGTGAGCAGGTCTGGATTATTAAGTTTTCAGTTCCCTGCAAGTTCCACACAGTAAGTGTTGGTGTAATTATAAAACAACTGCGGGTGACCTTTCTGACCCCTGAGAAATTTTGTTTACATTTGATATTTAGTCATTAGTAACAGTACCAGTGAAAATTCAACATGGAGGTGGGGGAAAATATATTTGAGTAGATCTTGTCTCTTTGAAGCCAATAGTATCTGGTTTTGGTTGTTCTTTCCTTGCAGTTTGTAGGAGTGCAACTATCTCACAGAATTTACACTGATTGGAAATTATGAACATTTCATCAACACAGAGAAGGTCTGATTAAACGAAGATTAAAGGTTGGTTTTTTGGCTTTTGTTTGAGAGGAAGTATGGGGCTATATAGATGGTAAAGTATTCAGCCTGCAACCTTAGTGTCACTCTGCCACTTCCTGGCGTACTCCTGAGTGTAATTTTATTAAGACATATAGACATGCAAGAGCATGACCCTTGACATGATGCCATCTTGTGTCTCTTCACCAGCACGCAGAGCAGGGCTGCAAGCCACTGCAGGGCTCCAGCAAGGGAAGCCACTTCAAGGGTGAAGCCACGGGAGCCTTAGGGTGGTGGGAGTTGTGCAGGGGATCTTGAGCCATTCGCTGCCTTTGCCTGCTCATTCCTCCCACTCGTGTGACAAGGAGAGGGGTTGCATAAGCTCCTGCAGTTCTGGTAACAAGTGCAATATATATCTGTCATCTGGCGTGAGTGAGCAGAAAGATTCACTGTAAAGCTGATTGAGGCTGTCAGATCTTTGATGCCTGCTGGCGTGAACATTTAAAAGACCTTGAAGTTATAGCACCACTACAGGCAGCAAACAATATGGAAGCACTAGTGACCATCACTCTCACAAGCAGAAGGAAAGATTTGTTCTTCTATGTTACCATTTAAAGCTTCTCTTCTTAGCTAACTTGCTCACTTATAACTGGTGTTGGAAAGTGCAAGCCAAAATGAAACCTGCATTAAAAGAATTTTGTGGGCTGTACAAATCATAAGGGTAACTACTTCACAAAATACTGTCAACTGAGGCATATTTAAAAGGTTAGATAAAATATCTCCTAGCCATTTTTTCCAGTTCTTTTCTTTTTATAGTCCACTGCAAAACAACAATAGATAAAAAGGCTGTATATAATGCATGTATATTTTGTTGTGGTTTTTTGTTTTTTGTTTTTTTCTTTTTTTTTTTACCTTTCCCAAAGGAGTCTCTGTGCTTCCCACACTAATTGTAGGTTTTTCTGAAAATGCAGCATGAATCATTTATAAATAAAGAGACTTTAAAATCCCTAAAAGACTCCCTGAGGTATTCAGTATTTCAGCATAAAATAACTGTTAAATGGAGTTATTCTGAATTAGCTTTTACTGGAAAGTGGTGAAAATAAAGTTTTCTTTTCACTGTGAATGTGCAATAATTCTTTTACACAGCTATCCGGGGTAATTGACAAGCGATTTTCATAATTCAGGTTTTAGCAAAGAAATCATCTGAAGTGGCTAACATTAAATGAACGGAGCTGCTATTAAAATATAGCTTTCAAGAAAAACTGCGTGAGATGTCAGAACCAGGGGCTCTGTGTTGAGACCTTAAAAAACAATTTGGGCTATAAAGTAAAAACACATACATTCAAGCTCCACAATAAATTTATACATACATCCTCCTCACACATGCATGCACACTTAAAATAATAAAGAAGGATTTTTCATCTTTCTCTTAAAATCCTGTGATTATTTTGGCGCACAGATAACCTTAGGAAGACAAGGCACTCAGAAAAGGTAACTGATTTGCATGACTCCTTTGGACTTCATAACCTTGAGTGTCCATACCTACTGTACAATCAGAGGTCACATTTGATCTCCGTGAGTAAAATTATGCAGAGGAAGCTTCCTCAACACTTTGTAGTTGATTGACAAATTGGTCTGTCACTCAAATGCTCCTTCAACTTATCGTGAACAGTAAAGAAAATTATCTGTTCTGTGCATATGTGAGAAAAAGCCTGTTCATTAACCTCTAGTCTGCTGAAGCTGTGGAACATATAATGCTTTGAGGAATACGTACTATATATGAAAAGTATGCAAAAAATACAGGTATATATATATATATTTACATGAATACATTTGTGTATGTATAACATATAAAAATGTGTGTCTATAGCAGAGCAGTCTGTATTATACATATATATATTTCATCTGTATATGTACATATTACACCAGTTTATACAGCAAATGTTAGGCACTCTTTTTCATGAGTTTCGTACATGCATGGTAGTTAGATAGGCAAACATGTCTGAGATGATTCCTACAAGTATTTGTTAGAGTAGGCTTCATAATCTAAGATGCCTGTGACTATTATCTCTCAGATATTCTGCCTACACTGTAGCTCTCAGATGATGGGTTATTTACAAATATTGCTGTATCACAGTGCAAGGATTTAAAAGCAACTGACAGTCAAGGTAGGGCCTAATTCACTTCAAGTGTTAAGCAGAGGCAACTCAGATAGATTTAGTGGAGCTATACTTGTTTATCTCAGCAGCAAATTTAGTTTTACATACCATGGAATACTTATCTGGCATCCAGTTGCTTCAGCTTGGAGAAATATTTGCAAGTCATGTATATGTATGTTTCCTTTTTGCGAACTACTAGTCAGTGTACTTTGTGTAATCTAGGTGAGAAAAATTAATTTCTCTAGACACTTGTCTCTAAATGCTCTATGTGTAGCTGAACCTCAGCTATGATATCTAGATAAAAATCTGAAGCTACAAGACGTTGACACTTCTGTGCTTTGTTGGACTATTTTTCCCCACCATAAACCCTGTGTATGGGTACCAGAGAGCAGTCCTGATGCAAACTCTCTTATTTCGAACTTTGTGAAAGTCCTGATCACAGCCTTGACTTGTTGGCTTCTAACTCACCTTTGGCAGTGAGGCAACATGCTGGTTCAAACCTGGAGAGAATGTGTCTCTGGCTTCCTGACAAGATCAGGGAGATTTTGAGTAAGGTATTTGCTTCCAATTTAGGTTGTTAAGTGACACAGACTTAAAAAACCCCACAAATGTAAACCCCAGAATTGGTGTTAACATAATTTTTTTCCAATTCAAAACTTTTGCTTTCACTATTTAGTAATTTTTCTTTGCCAGTGGCTGACTAGCTTGAAGTCTTTGAAACACTGAGCTTTCTATAAAATCCAAATAATTCTCTGTAAATCAAAGTACTTGGCATGCTTACTGCAAAGCCTGAAGCTTTTTTTTTTTTTTTTAAGGTAATCTCTAGAAAGTAGTTTGTACTCATGTTTTCACAGTGATTAAATATGCAAAGTAATTTTCATGATTATCACCCCGTTCTGAACCAAATCAGATGCGGCTATGCTTCTCTTTGTACAAAGCCAGTTATTGGATCAGATTCCAAAACAAATCCCCTGAATTTGGCGGATCATCATTTTAAAAGGGGGCTTGTTAAGGTAATGATTAAATTAAACCACCCCTTTAAGAATATTTAGATCTGGTCCGCCAAGCGGAACGGTCTAATGGTTTTTAAATTAGAAGCTGCGAATGCTGGTGAATTTCTTTTGTGGGTCAAGTGGGTATTAACAAATGCTAAGACTGTTCTCTCTTTTGTCATCACCTTGAAATCTGCAAAGAAAAACGAAGAGTGGGAAAGACACAAGGAGAGAAGAAGTGTTGGTATTTTAACATCAGTGCTTTTAAACGAAGGGCAGCCTCAGATTTACAAGGTTGGACAGGAGAAGGTATGAGATGATGTTGCTAGTAATCTCTTTATACCTCGCTCTTTAGAAAAAGACTGAAGCTCGAATCTTCAAGGAAGTGGAGAACCCAAGTGCATTCAATTCCGGCAGTCTTAAGCTATTGCAGAGGTGTAATAGCCTGCTAACCAGAGAAGCGTGGATAACAACCCCTACCTGTGGCTTCCAGATTTCTTAACCCTGTCAATTTTAAACGTACTTTTTAGCCTCAGACGCTGCTGGGAGTTTGTGACTGGGAGATACAGTTGTTTGCTTGTGTGGAGAGGATGGTTGGATTCTTTCCAATACCAAAGACTTCAGTTTTTCTTTCTGATACCCTAGGCGAACTGTTTGTCACTAGTATTTTTCATTCCACAGTAGTACCTAATACTGGAGTTCTGTGAATATTGGATTTATGGGGCATAACAATCTCCCTGGTGGGAGGAAATCCACATTAAAATATAAATCTGTCAAGTCAGGTCAAGTCACAGCTAACAAAATGCCAACGCTGAACTCTTGTGCTTAGTCCCTGTTTCTTTTTCTGTCATACATAGATTTCTGAAAACGGCACCACTTGGGCCAAATTTTTCCTGTACTGAGATGGTTTAAAAGAAAGAAGTGGGGGAAGGGCAGAGGTGAAATTTGGTTTTCTTTAAGGAAAGTGGGGAGAAAAATAGCTTTCTGTTCATTCGCACAAAATCCTTGTGACTATTTTCTTTATGAATAGCCTTCTAGACAAGGGTGCTAGTGGAAAGCTATATACAGTTACAACTGTAACAGGTGAGGTGCACTTCTGAGGTGAAAAAGTCGCTTTTCAGTTGACTGAATTATGACCCCTTAGAAATTGCATGCTTTGGACAGTTTGTGTAGAGCTTTTTGCTAAGCTTGTAAAACGTGCACTCAAGGAGAGACATGTTCTGTGCATGTGTACGTGTTGAGGGAGGGAAGAAAGAGCAGACTAACTTTGCTGTGAAATGAATGATTTTCTGACCTGACAAAGTGCTTAGGGAATGTGGTTTACTGTGCTTATTCTCTGCAAAGTAAGAAAGCAAAGTGATCAGGTCAAGATTGCTTGGTATGATGTAGGATTTAAAGAAAGAAATACCCCCCTGGTGAATCTAACAGACTGGCTTAATTTTTATTATCTACATCCATCTTACCCCACCTAGAGTACTGTGTCCGGGTCTGGGGTTCTCAACACAGGGAAAACATGGACCTGTTGGAATGAGTCCAGAGGAGAGCCCTTAAGTTGACCAGAGGGCTGTAACACTTCTATGAAAACAGACTAAGAGTGTTGGGTCTGTTCAGCCTGGAGAAGAGAAGGCTCTGAGGAGACCTTATGGCACCTTCCAGTACCTAAAGGGGGCTCCAAGAGAGCTGGAGAGGGACTTTTTACAAGGGTATGTAGTGATAATAGGACAAGGGGGAATGGCCTTAATCTAAAGGGGGGTAGGTTTAGATTAGATATTGGGAAGAGATTCTTTATTGTGAGGGTAGTGAGACACTGGAACAGGTTGCCCAGAGAGGTTGTGAACTCCTCATCCCTGGAGATGTTCAAGCCCAGGTTGGATGGGGCTCTGAATAACCTGATCTGGTGGGTTGTGTCCCTGTCCATGTCATCTCGATATTTTTAAGGTCCCTTCCAACTCAAGCTGTTCTATGAATCTATTCCGTACGAATTTATCTATCAAAGGGAGACCACTATCCTGACAACATTTCAATCCACTGAAATCTTCTCTTTTATTCTAAAAGTTACAGTGAAATGCTGATAAGAAGTTTTGAGCTATGAAAAAAATAATTAGGGGAATGTTACTGTTTAACACTTGAGAATAATAAAATAATCATAATTCAGCCTTGTTAAACAACCTTAACTGCTCCTTGCATATGGACATGGTGATACATTTTCTGATTCATAGTGTGGATTTTAAACATTGGTTTGCATTCTTGGAAATTGTGGTCAGTTTTAAATAGCCTTCCATACCCTATGCAGTAGCTTGTAATAAAGCAAACCAAATCATAGAATCATAGAATCATAGAACCATAGAATCAGCTGGGTTGGAAGGGACATCCGAGATCATCAAGTCCAACCCTTGATCCAACACTGCTGTGGTTACTAGACCATGGCACTAAGTGCCACATCCAGTCTCATCTCAAAAACCTCAAGGGACTGTGAATCCACCACTTCTCTGGGCAGCCCATTCCAATGCCTGATTACCCTTTCTGTAAAGAATGTCTTCTAAATCTAACCTAAACCTCCTCTGGCAGAGCTTAAGACCATGTCCTCTTGTCTTACTGATAGTTGCCTGGGAGAAGAGACCAACCCCCACCTGGCTACAACCTCCTTTCAGGTAGTTGTAGAGAGTGATGAGATCTCACCTGAGCCTCTTCTTCTCCAGGCTAAACAACCCCAGCTCCCTCAGCCTCTCCTCATAAGATTTGTGCTCAAGTCCCTTCACCAGCCTTGTTGCTCTTCTCTGGACCTGCTGAACTGAACTGAGGGGCCCAGAACTGGACGCAGTATTCGAAGTGTGGCCTCACCAGTACTGAGTCCAGGGGAAGAATCACTTCCCTGGACCTGTTGGTCACACTGTTCCTGATCCAGGCCAGGATGCCATTGGCCTTCTTGGCCATCTGGGCACACTGCTGGCTTATTTTCAGCTTCCTGTCAATCCAAACTCCCAGATCCCTTTCTGCCTGGCTGCTCTCCAGCCACTCTCTGCCCAGCCTGTAGCGCTGCAGGGTTTTTGTGGCCAAAGTACAGGACCCAGCTCTTGGTCTTGTTGAACCTCATCCCACTGGAATCATCCCAACTCTCCAGTCTGTCCAGGTCCCTCTGCAGAGCCCTCCTGCCTTCCAGTTGATCGACACTCCCCCCCATCTTAGTGTTGTCTGCAAATTTGCTGATGGTGGACTCAATCCCTTCATCTAAATCATCAATAAAGATGTTAAACAGGACTAGGCCCAACACTGATCCCTGGGGGACACCACTAGTGACCAGCCGCCAACTGGATGCAGCCCCGTTCACCACCACTCTGGGCCCGGCTCTCCAACCAGTTCCTGACCCAGCACAGGGTGCCCCTGTCCAAACCATGGGCTGCCAGCTTTTCCAGGAGTATGCTATGGGAGACAGTGCCAAAGGCTTTGCTGAAGTCCAGATAGACACATCCACAGCCTTCCCCTCATCCACCAGGCGGTTCACCTGATCATAAAAGGAGATCAGGTTGGTCAGACAGGACCTGCCCTTCCTAAACACTGTGCTGGCTGGGTCTGATCCCTTGTCCATCCTGTAGGTGCTGTGTGATTGCACTTAGGATGATCTGCTCTCTAACCTTGCCAGGCACTGAGGTCAGGCTGAGAGGCCTGTAGTTTCCTGGGTCCTCCTTCTGGCCCTTTTTGTGGATTGCCGTGACATTTGCCAACTTCCAGTCCTCTGAGACCTCCCCAGTGAGCCAGAACTGTTGGTAGATGATGGAAAGTGGCTTGGCAAGCTCTTCCACCAGCTCCCTCATCACCCTTGGGTGGACCCCATCTGGTCCCATGGACTTGTGAGGATCCAAGTGGCTCAGCAGGTCACAAACTGTTTCCTCATGGATTACAGGGGGGCTATTCAGATTCTTGTCTCTTTCTACAAGCTCCAGAAGCCAGCTGTCCTCAGGACAACCTGTCTTACTCTTGAAAACTGAGGTAAAGAAGGTGTTAAATACCTCAGACTTTTCCTCATCTTTGATAACTATATTCCCACCCATGTCCAATAAAGAATGGAGGTTTTCCTTGCCCCTCCTTTTGCTATTGATGTATCTGTAGAAGAACTTTTTTGTTATCCTTCACAAGTGGCGAGATTAAGTTCAAGTTGTGCCTTCGTCTCTCTAATTTTCTTTCTGCATCACCTAACTATATTCCTAAACTCTTCCTGAGTAGCCAGCCCTTTTTTCCATAATTGGTAGGCTCTCTTCTTTACCCTAATTTCCTTCAAAATCTCCCTGTTCAGCCGGACTGGTCATCTTCCCTGCTGGCTTGCCTTTCAGCACACTGGGACAGCCAGTGTTTGATGCATATGTGTTTGATGCAAATGTTTTGATGCATATCACAGTGAAGATGCCAGTAAGGTTTTTGCATATAAGATTGTACAATATATATTAGGCC
The DNA here is from genome assembly GCF_001604755.1 of Lepidothrix coronata. Taxonomy (NCBI): domain Eukaryota; kingdom Metazoa; phylum Chordata; class Aves; order Passeriformes; family Pipridae; genus Lepidothrix; species Lepidothrix coronata. The sequence continues at coordinate 496,668 of NW_016690349.1, read as the reverse complement.
TTTGGTTCACATTGCCACATGTAATTATTTTGGTCAAGAAACCATTACAGCACAAAATATTAGATGGAAACTAAAGTTGTTAGTAATATTAAATTTCACATAGGTTTTTTAAATTGTTTTGTTTGTTTGGGTTTTTTTTAAGCAGAATTCCTTCCCTCATGCTAAAAAGCCTTTTGGCTTTTTGCAAATGTAAATTTGATTCAGGAAGAATATTTCTAATAACAATAGAAAGGTTGTAATGGGTTGGACTTAAGCCATCATACTGTATAGTCTAATCTAACACTGCAGTGACCAGGTTGTAATGAAGTTCCTTCACAAAAAGCACTAATTCATAATTAATGAAAATTCACAGCAGGTTTTTTGTTCTTTCTTTGAAAGTACAGGCCATGGATTATTTTATGGTCTGTTTGGACTGTTGTCTTATTCCTAACTATATTTTCCCTAAAATAAAAATGTTAACAAAGTTATGTCCCAAAGTGTTTTGGGAATAAAACCCTGAAGCAGTTCTGCTTTGTACAACATCATCACGGCTCAGTTAGTTTGGGAGATAACCTGCAGTGAATTTCATTTTCAGATGGCAGTTTTTCCAAGTCCATGCCCACCTTGATCCTCTCTCCATTGTAACTTGCAGTTTATTGTAGAGACTATCTGTGAGCAATCACTAAGCCTGGATCCTCATTCCTGCCTTCACCAAAGTAAAGGTGTGATTGAATCTTGGATTTTGGTTGGGGCTGACAGTTTAAAATTAACTCATCAATTGGTCCCTATTTTCTGAGGGCAGAGAAAACACTGTATTTCTTTACCATGCCTTGATCCCTGTGAAAAGGGCTGCATGTTCTGTCAGGCAGAATAGAGTATTTTCAACAGCGCGACTTTAGAAGTGCATACAAGTTTTCTTGTAAAAGAAAATGAGACTGAGCAAAGCGTATTAGTCTCAAATAACTTCATCTTCTCTCTAGTGTTCTGGCCTTAAAGCTGAGAACCACCCTTTCTTGAAGTGGACACCATAAAGTGAAGATATGCTTCAAAATGCCTTTCAGAGCCTGTAGTTCTGAATATGCAGCTGTTACTTCATAGCAGTCATGGACAAAGCTATCCCACTTGTTCCCAAAACTGTAGACATGAAATCTGTGGTCACAATTATTTTCAGGCTGAAATCACTAGCATAAAGAGTGAAAGCAGGTTGAGAGTCTGTTTTAAATTCCCCTTCATTAACTCTTAAACAGGTTTTCGTAATAAAATAAAAAAAAAAAAGTATAATAGTAAAGGGAAATAAAATGGATACAAACTCCATGTAATAATTTTTGGTTTATTCTATGTTTCAAATATTTGTTTGAGATTTGAACATAAATATTTTTAGCCCACTGGTATCTTACCTGGCATCTAAATTTCTCTGCTGACCTGTAAGGTCAAAACTCTGCTTTTGAGTTATCTGCAGAGGGGATCTTGACTGCATATTTTGCCCTTGATCCCTGCACAAACCAGCCACTGACATCAGTCTGAGTTTTATGTGCAGATTAAAGCTTGTGTAAGCTCTTCACAACAAAATCTGAAGTTATGCAAAAGCCCCTAGTAGTTTGCAGTTTGAATTTGGAAATAAATCCAGAAGAGGTTTATGTAGCATTTGACTCACTAACAAACTTTTCAAAGAACATTCAAGGCTTATTTCTCTAGACAAGAAGGATTATTATTATTTTTTTAATGCTCAATGACACTGTTTTGCCCTCTGTTTTTATATGTTCTCATGGAAGGTATGTGAATTAAATAAAACAATCAGTGAGAAGCAATACCTAATATTCTTTTGAATATTACCAGCAAATCTGCAAGTTTTGAATGCAAAGTTTGAACCCCAGGAAACTGGGGTATTAGAAGAAGAAATGACACGGACCAAATTATCAATTTGAGTTGTGGATTGCAAGCGTTCTCCACTAATAACATAACTGGCTAGAGTTAGATTCCTTTTTTTTGTCCTAGTCAGGCAATACTCAAGCAGAATCTGAGGAGTATAAAGTATATAGATTATAAATCTCAAGCTGGTGTAAGAATGGAAACTGGTAGGAGTTGCAATGCTGAGTCAAAGTGGTAACGCTGAAGGTACAGATCTGTTGTGGCAGATTCTCCTCTAAATCTTTGCAAAGTAGGAACTCTGGGGGTTTTTTTGTAAATTTTTTTTTTGTAATTTTTTTTTTTTTTTGTAAATTTTGCCTAAAGTGATGGATTCCTGATGTCTATGGGTGAATTCTCTGAACAGGAAAGTCAGACACTATGGACTTTTATCAGAAAAGTTGTTCTTCCTTATCACTCAAATAGTGTCACTTAATTAAAAGTTGTAAAGATATATCTACCTTCTCAGACAGAAATGGCTGCCTTTAGAACAGTTCTAGTCTACAAGTAAATAATGTACATTTAAAAAGATTTATAAATATGTATTTAACCAAAGCAGTCATTCTGGTCTCTTAGATAATTAATATGCATTGGAGAACTTTCCATTAAAGACTTCTTCCTCTCTTCTTTTTACCTTAAAAAGCAAAGAAATTAAATGCAAAAAAAAAAACTCACTGGATAATGATAGACTTGGGATATAACTCATAAAAAAGCAGGACACTAAAACTTCATTAAAACCTAAGACTGGAGAACTTGTTTTATGAAACTGATTTTTTTTTCTTCTTCTCTTTGACAGCTAGAATTAAAGGACAAAGTGTCAGTTTAATTTTAAACTTTCTGGCTTCGGTCCATCTGTGTTACAGCTTCTTCAGGAAGAAATAGTTCTGCTAAGGGTCATATTAGTTTTGTCCCAGGGATGTTTAAGGTGAACAAAAGGGCACAAAGCATTAGGCAGGATGTTACCAGAAATGAGATGGGGACCACATCTGTCCCTTCAGAAAAGTTATTGGCATAGGGATGCTGCCACTGCATGGAGTCAGGGATGTCCTAGGAGCTGCTTGGGCTTCTCTGGAGCAACTTGTCTTTCTGTTTGTCACTAGCCAACTCCTGTCTTATTTTAAGTCCAAAATGTCTGCTTTTGTGCTCTTAGACAGAGAACCAAAGAAGTTCTGATCCTAAATGGCACTTTCCAGTTACTCCACAAATGAATGTTTAGTGACTGTGCTTCTTGATGGAGGTGGTGTTTGAAAGTTTGGCACGTTATTTGGAAAAGATATTTCTTAATTGGTTCACTTGAAACAGAAACATTTTTGTTGTGTTAAAGAAGTGGTAAAACAGATAATACAGTAAAAGAAAATTTGATTTGAGTTATAAACACTAGTATACATATTTTTCTGACTTGGCTCACATCTATCCAATTTATTGAGTAAATTATGGAGAGATTTGGAACAATGTAAAGTCCATCACAACCAAGTAGAGGTTTATAAAACGTGTAAGATTCGTAAGTAGAGTGTTTTAGTGTTTGATAACAAACTCAAGCTAATAGTGAATGATTCACAAATGTCTTCCTACTACAGGGCATGTTTGAAAGTCCTCCAAAATCCTCTGGATCCCATTGATTTCAGCAGATTTTGGATCATGCTCTTGTTAAATCATAAGATTCACTCAGAATTTACTCCATATGCTGAAAAAGATATGCCTTTTTTATTTCCCTGGGCACAGAACAATAATATGATTTTATTCTGTTATACTACTGAGAGAGTGATACACATGCTGAAAGATGAATTCTGATCTCTTAAAGTAGCATTAAGCCAGGGTGTCTTTCACATTTTCATACTGATATGTGAGGAAGCACTTTCTGCTTCATGTGAAATGTTAGCATGATGGCACAGAAATATAGAATGAATATAATTTCTGTTGTACCAAGGCCCTTATGAAAACAAGACTGTTTATCTTGTGAGGCTGTAGTGGCAAACCAAGGCTTAAATATGAGAAATAAATGCTTTTCAGTTTTACAAGAGCATTGTGCCTCTGAGCTTTTCGTTTTCCCTAAAACACAGGATAGTGTAAGAAGAACTAGCAATAGGAAGGTAAGCTTCCATAGCATTATATCATAGAACAAATGCACCCAGCTCTTTAATAAAGGGCAAGGACGTTCGTTTGACTTGTTGGTTTGTTTTATTATAGGGATGTCATTCATGTTTCTATAATTAAACTTGTTTCAGCGCCTCCATTATAAACTATTTTTTTTTTTTGCTGAAGCAAATGCTGGCATGCTCCATCTGTTTCAGTGTCCTGGAGTGCCTTTTTTTATGGTGTTTTTTGTTGTTGTTGTTGTTTGTTTGTTTGTTTGTTTGTTTTTAATGAGGGTCTTTTTTTTTCCCCACTTCATTTTGGAAAGGTTTAGGCTTAATTCTGAGAATGAAACCTGTGTAAACTTCATGCTACCTTCATAGCTGAATCTCTGGAGGTGTCATCATACATCATTCTTAATCTTGGAACAGAAAATCTGCATTTTTAATAGGATCCTGGACTTGGAATTAGAAGAGTAATCTTATATTTTTAGTTCTGCCAGAGACTGTCTTGCTGCACTTCAGCACTGATGAGCTCAGTAGGTGTTTCTTCAGCAACTTTTTATATCTTGATGCTGTGACTCATGAGCTCCGGTGGTACTTGTTGAGGGGACTGAAGTCCCCGATGCCATAGTGGAGAAAGCTGAACGGGCAGTGTGCCTACTCCAAAAGTACCATAGTTCCCAACCTGTGTGAGTCTCCATAAAACAGAGACAACAGCTAAAGAACAGACACTTTGCATGACAAGGATGGGAACCATAACCTCTTTGGTACTTGTCACAAATCACCAGCGCCTATCAGGCAGTGCCCTCATTATGCCAGCCTGTAAAATACAGTTTTGTTTCTTTTTGTCTGTCTTCCCTACCTAAATATCTTTTCAATTTAAGGCAGGAACTGGAAGCATGTACACATCTGTGTAAATGAGTACAGAGGGGTTATCTTCAACTTCCTTGTATTTCCTACTAAACTAAAAGACAACTGTCCAGTTTGGAGAGACTACACCTGTTCTATGAGTGGTTTACCTGCTCCACAAATGTTTAGCTTGGAAGTCTAGTCCTAAATCTTCTGAGGTACTTGCACCAAGCCTGAAATTTAGTCCTTGGACCAATATATTTTCTTTGTGTCGCCCCCCTTTTAAGGCTTGGATCCCTGGTGTAAAGGTACGGGCACGCACTTCATGCAAGCTGGGAAGGATCAATACACAGAGAGTGAGTATTCAGTCATGCACACCCACTTGAGGTCCATGATGAGGAGTTATATTGTACTGTTACAATACCATGTTCAATGTTTGCAATTAACATTTTTAAAACAAGAGAAGAGCAAGGCATGAAAGATGCAGAGGCTAATGTTTCAGTTGTGTGGTTCCCAGAGTTTTTACCTATTCAAACAGGCTTAAAACCAGAAGTTTCTCTACTGTGGACTCATCCTAATGTGCCAATTTATCATAAAACCAGAGTCCTTTTGAGAATTTTTTCTTACGTTCAGTGGTTTGGAGCATTGACAATCTAAAGTATTCTTGTGTACATAATACTTAGTGGCAAACTAGGATAGATATTTCAACCAGAAAAGTGATTGCAATTTCTGCTGTATTAAAAAAAAAATTAAAAAAATGAATCTTACATATGCCAGTTATCATGTTTTGAAAATTATTTGTGTTATTGTGCTTTAGATACAATTAAGATTCCAGATTATCTTACTTGTACTGAGTAAGCACACTGTTTTACTGCCAGTCTAGGTTAGTTTTCTCTGTAGCTTATTTTTCACTATTTCATTGGATGCTTTTTTTTTATAGATTTCACCCTTCAGTAAAAGTCCTTGCTTTCACTAATATAATGTTAATTTGTGATTGATCTGTTCTGAGGTGGAGAAATAAGGTTGAAACATATATTGGCATCCTGATGGCTTGAGCTGGTCACTGCCAGCTCTTGATCAGCAGCCAACTTTTCAATTAAGAGGTGAGAGTGAGTGATCTGTGCTGGTTTCACCATTTATCTCATCTCTAAGGAGTGACACATTTTGCCTTTCTGAAAACAGCTCCGAAGGACTCTGCAGTTCAAGTTAATTTTGATCAGTGGCTGATCTCTGCCTCATATTTGAAAAGTTCACTGGGGTTCTCAGTACCATCCAAAATGCTTGGAGGTGAAGGTATGAAACACAGAAAATTATCAGAGTAGTAATGATGATAATACCAGAAAAAGACAGATTGGTGAAGCAGCTAAGATATTATAATCCAAAAAATTTTTATGGGTAATTTTCTTCTCATAACCTGAGGACGAAAACTTTATTACTCCTTAAACTCCAATATTGCACCAATTAAATTCCAGCTTAGGAACTAAGGTTTCCAGTCCACTTTTCATTTGAAAATATGTCTCCTATTCTTGTTCTCAGACATCCCATAAGAACAACTTTTTATTCTTCCTTTTTTCATCTTCATATTTCGTATAATTAAAAAGCATGAAGGAATATTATGTTACGGAAACATTGCCAATGGCTTTCGGCTTTGCAAAAGCACATACTTAAAAATCATACTATTTTCCCATACAAGAAATACTATGTATTGAAAAAGAAAGGAAAGAAACTTCAAGCCCTTTTCTTTTTTTTTTTTTTCTTGCTGCATTTAACTTTTCTACCTCACAGCTCAGATTGCTTTTTTTTAATCAAAGCAGTAATGGAAGAACAGTCCTTACACTCAAATGCAATCACATTTAATCATATTTAATATCCTTATTTCTCAGCTGATCAGACTTTAAAAATTTGATTGCTTTAGTTTGATTTAAAACTTAAGGTAAGTCAAACCCAATAAAAAAGCTGTATTTTTGTTGTTAGTGTGTTCCAATTGTGTGGTTTCTTAAAGTGCTTGAGCTTTTAGCTGTTGTATTGTTGGAATAAAGATTTCTGAGCACCCTCTCAGCAGAAATGAGCAGAGAATAAAATGATACAATTTTAGCCCAACGTGCCACATTTTTTCGTAAGAAAAAATGAGTTGATGATACATTAATCTTTGTCCTACAAGAGAAAGACTTTGATTCAGTTTGAATATATTGCATTATCCTCTTCTATTGTTTTCCTCAAACTTGTTTCACAAAAAGGTTCAGTGGGGCAAGACCTGGGGAGGCATCATGCAAAGGATGACCAGCCAGTCAAGGGAGGGCTCTGCACTGGTGCAGCCTCACCTTGAATATTGTGTGCAGTTTTGGGCACCACAATATAAGAAAGATATTAAGCTATTGAAGAGTGTCCGAAGGAGGGCAACAAAGATGGTGAAGGGCCTTGAGGGGAAGCTGTATGAGGAGAGGCTGAGGACACTTGGTCTGTTCAGCCTGGAGAAAAGGAGACTGAGGGGAGACCTCATTGCAGTTACAACTCCTTCATGAGGGTAAAGAGGAGGGGTAGGCACTGATCTCTTCTCTGTGGTGACCAGTGACAGCACTTGAGGAAATGGCCTGAAGTTGTGTCAGGGGAGGTTTAGACTGGATATTGGGAAAAGTTTCTTCACCCAGAGGGTGGCTGGGCACTGGAACAGGCTCCCCAGGGAAGTGGTCACAGCACCAAGCCTGACAGAGTTTAAGATGTGTTTGAATGATACTCTCGGGCACATGGTGTGACTCTTGAGGATGGTCCTGTGCAGGGCCAGGAGTTGGAATTATGGATCCTTGTGGGTCCCTTCCAGCTTGGCATATTCTGTGATTCTGTGAGATTCTGAGTTCTTTTACTCCATAATAAATCCAAAGTAATTCAGGTTGACATTGAAATCTCCCATCTCCCTCTACAGTCTTCATTTCCAGGCTGTAAACAAAGGACTATAGCTGAAGTGATGACTCTCATCAGGTCTTTTGACGACAGTAAAGTCCATTCTCTTTGCTGCCATTACCCTGTAAGTTCCGGAACATAATCTAACACACACAAAATCCTTGCTTCTCACTTGTATTAATGTCAAGGTAAACTGTGCACTCAGCTTGTCAGACTTTCTTTTCATGAACAGTACCTGGTTTCCTTTAATCTCCAATTGGATTATGCCCTTTGTATGGGAGCACAGGAGTTGAAAGTTTCCATCTTGACCACCAATCATGATGGTGAAACATGTATGAAGATTATATGCTTTATAAGTAAACTTTAGGGACCCTTTGGCCTGTACTGAGGTAAGTATAAACAAACACTCCCTTGAAATCTCCCAAGTGCTTATACTACTTGCAGTCTTACTTCCATGTAAATGAATAGAACAATTATGCTTTCATATAGACTGAGACTGCAAAATATGTTAAAACTTGATCCTCCCAGTCCAGCAACATACATAAAATTTGCTAAGCCACAGAAGTGAACAAAACTAATGAAAAGCTCCATTCCTTGTTAATTTGATGCATGTGTTCTGGGTGGGTGAGAAGGAACAGAGCAGGAGAGGGCAGGCTTGTGCCAAAGTTCAGGGTCAAGAAACTATGGAATTTTAGCCCAGTCTCAGAGATTGATCTGTGGATTTCTGGGGCTGGTAGACCACAATGATTTAACAGGTATATGTAAACTAGAAAAGTTCTTTCTGAGATACATCTTAATAATGAGAAGTAATCAAAAAGGTACGTGTGTTGTCTGTGTTGGCGTTGTGGATCAGTCTTATATGGAAAGACTATAATTTCATTAACTTATTATCAAGGTGAATTTATAAAATGATGGACACTGCTTGGGAGCCTGATATGCCTCAGAGTAAAACTTTGTAACTTCAAGGTCACATTAACATAGTTTTATTACTTTCTTCAGTGCAGACCTGTTATCTGGAGAGTAGATATTATGTTCTGTGAAATTCACTATATGTGCAAAATCAAAAAAAAACAACTAAAAAGTGAGAGTGCAGCCCCACCTGGCAAGGAATATCATCCTTATAACCTATTCCTGGTTGCTGCTGGTGTATCTGTACCCAGCTATGCCACAGCTCCTGTGAGACAAGGTAGAAAATGTGAAGTGCAAGACAGTGGAGTGCATTGTGAACCTGCAATATAGCTTTCTTGGACTGACTCTCATGACGTCCCCTGTGTTTGTAGTTTGTCCATTTGTGGGCCATTATAAATAGTGTAATTTAAAAAAAAAATACTAGTTCACAGTGTTCCAGCTGGCTAGCAGTATTCTGCCTTACATTGTTCAGTCTGTTTTACTCTGTGTTTGCATTCATTTTAATAGCCAAAAATATTGTGTGTGGCTGCTGTACCACTCAAGAGGTAGATGAGTTTTGAAGGTAATGTGAAATGATTCTCTCATAGCTTGCAATGTAGTTTGGGAGTGGAGGCACTGCATTGATATAAGATGATGATTTAAGTTTTGGCAGACATTGAGTAACAATTACCATGCATTTTGCCTCCAAATTCTCCTAATTCAACTTAATAGGCAAATCATGTTTTCTCTCTGCTTTCCCGATCATCCTCCATTAACCTGCAGTCTTTGATAAATATGCATTGCCTCATAATGTTGCATAAACATTTTTTAGATGGCAAATAGAGAGTAAACAAAACCCAAGTTAAAATGATATTAAAGACTTTGATGGCTTATTAATCATTTATACAAAGCTTATTAATCAATTGGATACTTTAAACCAAAATGCTTTCTTCCAAAATCAGAGAACAGAGGCAATGCTGACCTTTTCTCTGTTATGAGATAAAGGCTGGCAGGAGGCAGTTCTCCATCATCTCTAACTCACTTTTAAAAGTTCAGACTCTAGGAACAGGAGTACTTCTCTGTACTAATTCGCTGTCTGTGTCTACATGTGAATCTGATTCAGGGGCTTTGTGTGCTCCTGCTGAAAAGGTCACCATACACAAAAACCTGTCTTTCTCCTCCATCACAGTTTTCTTCCTCTTTGTTTGGTCTTTCATTCACTGCTAAGTTTTTCTATCTCTCTGTCAAATTTCTTCAGGGTCTTGTGAATAAACAAACAGTGTTAACTCTGCTTTGTGTGCCCAAGAACTAATTGATTTAAAAAGCATGAAATCCTTCTCCAAATCAGCTTTCCTCTGCCAGAGGTTTCAGGGTTTCAGCACCCCAAGTGAGAGCACAGCAATACAAATCACTGGTTCAGCTGAGTGAGTGCCAGGTTGGGACATGAAAATGGACACTGGAGGCTGGGGAGAAACCACTGATGGCAGGACTACTCATAATGGAGAAAGAAACTTCATTCCCAGCTGAATGGAAATCTGGAGAAAGGTGGAAATAAGCAGCGAGGAGTGTAAAGACAGAAGAACTGATAGACCTTCTGCAATGAATCTTAAAAGGTAAATTGACTACTATTTGTAAAATGATACTTGTCAGGCTGGTTATTTTTTTACTTTTGAACTTCCTCGGATAGAAGCTCTGGTTTATTATCCTTGTGCAGCTGGGCCACAATGGCAAAAGCAGTTGAGTCCCTAAAGATATGTAATCACAGCATAATTCTTAGCTCCTACATCAGAGCTGTAGTAAGTAGTTGCTCTTACTCAAGTAATTCTGTTTAATGTATTCTTAAAGTTACTTGGGAAAATCTGGGTAATTTGAAATCAATAGCAAACTTATGTTGACTTTGTAAGGGCCAAGACTTTACCTGTAATTTAAACAAGGAGGATCATATTTTAGCATGTGTTAAACTTGTCATGTTGAAGCATAATTTCTTCATAAGTGTTTAACTTGCCTGGCTGAACAGGAGTTAAAGGATACACAGCCTGGTCCACATTTAAACATGTTAGCTGGACCATGTTAAAATTCACTCTTTAATTCCTAGTCTAGACAAAGTCACACTCTATAGGAGAGGGAAGAAACTGTCTACAATCTGGGTGATTAATGGGCTGAAAGCAGATGTGAGATATGAAAGAGTTTGTAAGCCTCCTTTACTACCTGGAGGTAAAGTTTGGCTGTCACAGGCAAGAGAAAAGGGATAAATTTCAAAGAAGGCTGAAACTGCAGCCAAAATGCATTAAATGATTACACGGCCAGGACTTACTTTGATCACACCTCAAAAGTAAAACAAACACAAGCATGAAGAAGAAAGGTTCTTTCGCCCCCAAAATAGCTCAAAAGGATGAATTCATTAAAGAAAAACAAGCACTCTAGGGCAATGGTACCAAACATGGTGTGGTGTTTTAAATCCCTCATCCCCACAGTAAGGGTGAATGTGACTCTGCTTAGGGCAGTGGTCTAACCCTGAAGTTTCACTAGATCCCCAGGGAGACATGGGGGTTGCTGTGAACCTTTGCATACCTGTGAGATATCCGGAAGAAAGCACAGCCTCGCTAATGCACTCTATGCAGGCTGGTATGCATGTAACCTGGCACAGGAATCATCAAATAGCTGGAGATCAGTGCCAATGGAAAAAAGAACCGAGGTACTAAGAAAGAAAATAAAATAATACCAGCTGACATGGACAAACATCTGTGCAACGCAGAGCTGCAGAACCTGGTGTCATCATTTCCATTTTAAAGACAGAAAACTAGAGAAGGGAGATATGAAATAGTTTATTCCAGTCATCCAGGCTGTGAAAGGTAAAAATCCTAGATATCTGTTTCAATCTGCTGCTGTCTTGTAAACACCTACTGGGGAAGAAAGAGAGAAAGTATATTCATATATATTCTGGTTTGGACTCAAAGGAGCAGGCAGCATAATGAACAAAGTATATTCTCTACTTGTGACTGGAGTTTAATCAAGATAATTTTGCAATTTGGGAAGGCAAAGTAGCTTGTCTGTTTGTTTAGGTAGTTTAATCCCTAAGATTGTCTGAAAAACACATCAGATTTCAACATCACTTCAGTTTTAAAATCTTGCTCTATATATTTTGTTTTAGTAAACAGTCAAGCTCCCTGGGTACATATAGTTTATAACAGATGTTTCTGTTCAAGCCCACATCTGATAATATTTGGCACTTTACACTTTCAAACCTTCAAGTTTGAAAGTGACTTAAAGGTTTTAAGTAACTTTATCATATAATTGTGAGACATGCAAAAGACTAGAGTCCTGTTTCCCTGCCCTGTTTTTCCTGAATATGTAAGAAAAAAATCCATGTAAAGCTCAAAGAAAGGCAGCATCACTCTCTTGTCTGAGAGCTTACACTCAAGAGACTGAGCAGAATTTGCGGAAACCTGTGTCTTGTATAGTTTTACCCCTCTGTGGATTAAAGAAAATTCTACCAAGAGAGAAGGTGGGATCTCTAGGTTACCTTGTTCTTTTCTGTGGACTGTCTACATTACTTCATGCATCACACACAGGCTCAGACTCTCAATTTACCCATATTCCAAAAGGTGAGGTTGCATATTATCTCTTTCTAAAAATATTTGAGAGTTAAGGTTGCAAAGTTTGTTTTAAAATGCCTGGTATTACTTAGGGACGATTTATGATTTATAGCAGATATTCTCATTTGTTTGTGAGGGGGAAGAAGCCTTCTAAAATCTTAGTAAGAAAAAGCATAAACAAATTTAGCTTATGCCGGGTGATTTCTTGGAAAGTTAAGCTGGTTGAGATTGTTACTTATTTATTTATTTATTTTTAATATTGCTAGCAAAAGCTCCAACAACGTAAAGATATACAAGCAAAAATGCCCTTCTATGTGGATATTTAACTGTGCACACACTAAGAGCTTTTTTTCTGGCAGGAAAACTTTTCTGGTGCAGAGTAGGCCTACAAGCACACTTTATGTAATTCCAACAGCTGTAAGTGTATCTAATTTGAAAAATATTGCTCTGATAATATGTCAGAAAATAAACATAAATCAAACAGAACCTGAAAAAAAGTCTTTTTTTTTTTACTTAAAAGAAAAATTCTGATATCAAAAATAACAGTAAAGGCTGGTTTCAATAAGCAATAAAGCAATACTGACTTTTCCCCCCCTTTTTTGCATTTTTATGTTTCAAGGTTTTTTTACATATTTTTTTTTTAAAAGGAAAAATAGCATATAATTACTGTCACACTTTTACTAGCACCCTCTTCAACTTTGATGGCAATAAGTAATATGAAAGTCTCAGTTCCTCTGTCAAGGGAAAGAGTGAAGTCTTCATTTACTTCTAGTGTAATAGATTAAACTGGAGAATCCATTTTAGTTAGGGAAGAGTGGATGTTGGTGAAGTTATGAGCTTACTGCACCTTTTAAAATGAAATATTTAAACAAGTGGAACCTTATGTGGTTGATGCATTAAGCTGACATAGGATGTAAATCAAACAACACCTAAATGTCCTTTAACAAAGTCAATTATATTATATAAGCGTAGCAGAGATGGGACTCCTTTATCCTGTGCGTCTGTCAGCTTCTTCTCTTGAGATAAAAAACCTTTCCACAGACGCAGAATATCATTTATAACCACTCAGTATTGTGCTATAAACTTAAAAGAAATTAAACAAAAATGTAGTCTTTATTAATGTTATTGAAAAATGGTGTTCCATAATCAAAACATCTACTGGAAACATCTACTCAGTTCCTGAAATCATCTCTATTAGATTATGTAGATACCATCTATGAAAATACTTCTAAACTTAATCTGTCAAGACTTCAAAGAGTCTATAAGCAAATACTTAGATTTGCATTAGATTTTTGACTTTGAAATCCATTATTGTAAGTTCCTTGCTGACTTTGATGTGCTGCCTTTACACCTCCTCTGTGAGAAAGGAGGTGTAAAGGCAGCACATTAGTTTATAGATGTTCACAGACTGTTTTTCGGATAAGGCCATTTAAATCTCTTTTGAAGGTCAATCCCAGCTCTTATCATTCAAGAAGTAATAATAACAGAGAGAGTCTGCCTAGAGTAAGGACTGCTTTAAAACACAAAATAGCAGGGGTGGAATGAACTTACTTAACTCTTGACCTAGCACAATATCAGCATTCTAGTGTTTTGCTGTGACAATGCCCTGCTAAGGCATAGTGTGAAATTTCAATATAGGTGTATGGAATTAAATGATTAAGGAGAACAAGAGGTTGCAGCTGTTTACAGCTGGCTTATTTTTTACTTTAATTTCTTTGATTTCCTTGTGGTTGTTTGTTGCAATTAATAATGCATTGAGGAACCATTAAAACAGTATTTGAAACATATAGTGATGCCCCATGTTCAAGCACAGGACAAGAATTTCCGTTTTGCAAATGCTAATGTTTTCAAACCTCACTGACTAAATTTGGACTTTGAAAATAATCTGGAAGCAGCTTCCTTGCTTTTCTAGGCCTGATTTTTCTCTTCACTAGACCCCTCTATTTACATGGAATTGGGCCTGGTTTGGATCTTTTCTGCCCTTCTTGTATGAATGTCACTTTTCTATAAGTCATAAGACAAATTCTGAACAATTTTGGAATGTTATTGTTTTGCTTCTTGTCATTGTTTCTCCCCAGTCAATAAAAATGAGAAAGATCTATTCTAATGAGACAGAAAAATGCTATGAACAAACCAGCGCTGTCATAATCCCATCCAACAGGTTACAAAAGTAATCAATATCAAAGAAATCTATTAGTGAATGTGCAAATCTGAAGGGATCCAAAGCACTCCTATAGAAAGAGCAGGGCCAGACTGATTTCAGAAACTTTATGCTGTCATGTTTGCAGTTGTGTTTTGAGATGCCATGATTGCTTCTGTGTTTGTTTTCCTGCGGTCAGGAAAATACAGCTACATATTGCACTTTGCAAGGCTTTTGGAGAAAGTAACTTTAAAATGGGCTGTTTTATTTGCAAAGGGATCTTCTTACCCAAATTATTTGCAAAATATACAAAGTTTTATAAGAAGACAAGCTATTTTAAAGTTTATATTTAAATGATGGATAAAAGTGAGAAAAGTCAGATATGTCGTTCATCAACCCACTTAAATGCAAGCAGCACCTAAAAGTGCTGTTTCAGCATAATATGTTAGTGCTACAATCCCTTATGTGTTTTCTCACTTAAACAGTTTCAGACCCCAGATTTGCTTCTGCTGATTTTAGGTGCTTATCAAGTCCACATTTTGAATGATTCTTGTGCTTCTCCACAGAGCAACAGAGGCAAGGAAGATTTGTCACCCACTTTTCTGCAAATGGAAGTGATGCATAGAGATGAAATGATTTAGTGTTTCACAGACACTCAGTCAGGGCAAGTACTTGAGATCACCATTCCTAAGGTCAAGGTGAGTCTGGATCATTGCAGTAGCCTAACTTTTTGGATCTAGAGCTTACTTCATGGCTTTTGCAGTGGGAGAAGGAAAATTCACATATATGAGCCACTCTTCAGCATGCAGTTATAAGGACTGTTGGACAACTTAACACCAGTTACGGATTGCATTGAAAGAATTTTCTTTAGAGGTAGTGCTTGGGTGATTTTTTTGTCACTACAATAAGAGTATTGCTCTGACTGCTCTAACTTCACAGGCAGGTTGAAGCATTTGTGCCACAATCTGTACTGTGGAAGGCTAGAGGAAAGCAACAGCTTGTGGGTAGAAAGGCTACTAAGCCCTCTGCACACCAGGAAACAGTTTTTTATGCTGAACTTTTCATTCTGGCCTAGAAATAAAAGCAATCCTAATGTAGGTCAGGAGGAAAAGAAGTAGTTTAGCCCTCTTACCCTAAGCTTACATGCTGTAGTCAGGATCATTCACGTCACTAATGTCAAACACTAGATTTAGACAGTTAAAACTTTAACTCCTGTAGCAATGATGAGGAATATCCAGGATCTACTTAGATAAATGTAAGCTTATATTCCTTAAATGCAAATGAAAAGCAGTATGCCTCAAATTCTTAAGACACTGGCTGAATCTGACTCAGGAACTTCAGTGTACATATATAGAAGGATCAAAGTAAAACTTCTTTTACATATACTTTTCTAAAGATTCATAATTTTAAGACTCCAGTATTATTTCTTTAAAACCTTCTCATGTATCATATTCCTTCCCTTCCTAGTTAAAAAAAATAAAAATACGTCCCTCTCCCCTCCCCCAATAAACCCCAAAACTGCCCAGCTGGATCATTGCATAGGATCTCAAATTCCACCTCATCTATGATGTAGTTCTGCTTGGGGTCCAGTTTTCCCCTTTTCTTCCTGACCTGACAACAGCAGTGTATTTTCTGTCTGCCTGAAGATCACTGGAGAAGTGCCAGTCATAATCTTCCCCTTATTGATTCTGGTCAGCAGCTATTGACAGCTTTAAAAAGATTATGTTTTAATTGGGGATCAGATAGATGGCATTTTAAGGTATTTAATTTCACTTTGCAACTGACTATAGATTATCTGAGTGGTTCCACAACTCAAGGAGGATAAAGATGAATGTGTTGTCCTTTTCTTTAGGTGACCCTGAGTGCAAATGTAGCTCAAGCTAAAGTGACTGAAAATCTTTTTCTATCACTGGGCTGAAAAGGTTGAATGTGAATTCATTAGTATTATCTTTGTTTAAGGCACAATATCTATATCTCACCAAGCTCACATCTTCAGTGGTCCCACTAGTTCTCATGTGGTTTAAGAGAAAATAGACTGGTGAGGTAATTAAAGAAAAATCAAGACAAAGAGTTAGAATTTGCTTGTCTTGAGACTTTCATGTTCACTTACAACTCTGCAGAGTGGATGTGCACAAGTACCATCAAAAAGATTGTACGGAGGTTCCTAATTTGATGGTGATTTCTTCTTCTTCTTGAAAAGAAGGCTCAAGCAATGCTGGAAGAACAGCTTCCTAAAACTCCCTTCATTCAAAAGAATGAAGATACTCTTACAACGAAAAGCAGTTCAAGAGACAAGCAGTCAAAAACAAATACTAAATTCTGAGACCTACAAACCCCTGTGTAGCTCAACTTGAACAGCCAAAGTCCAATCATTTCATCTTCAGGCTCAAAATTGTCTGGTGGACAGTCTGAAGGTGCCTTCAAGAAATCTAGATCCATCTCACCAGGAGATGCTTAGTAACACATACTGAAGAAGTTCAGAATCTAGTGTCCTGTGTATGTGTATGCCAGATGCACCAAGGATTTACTGGGCTGTATTGGAGGAAAATTTTTCCCAGAGATGCCTTTTTTTAATGTGTCTGGGCTTGATTTGAGGGCTCTCAAATCAAGATAAGGGATCATATTTTCCAATATCCATCTAAGTATTGCAGAGAAATTCATCATCTTGCCCAGGACAAATCTAATGTGGCTCAAAGTTATCACCTTCACACAATAATACCTAGCACATTATTAATGATTTCCATGCAGTACTCTATATATAAATATTGAAATTTTAGTTAAGATAAAACCTTGAAAGACCCTTTGTTGCTTAATTTCATTATCAAAGAACAAGGTAGTTGCTGTCCATACTATCCTAGAGCCCACTGAAGAATTATAAAAGAAAGTTTGTTTATCTGGCATAATTGTTGTAAGACACATTTGTATGCTGGTAAGCAACCACTGAATAGAGTTAGTATTCCTGATACATCAAGAGATAAAAGGAAGACCCAATTTATTTAGTAGGAGGAGGATCTAAAAAATCCCTCTTAAAAAAGTGAAGTCAATGATTTAAAATATTTGTTCTCTTGAAATTCTTTATATATTTTCAAAATATATTTAATAGGTGAAATACAGTCTTTGTACTTTCTCGTCCCACTTATTACAAAGGACCAAATGCCAGTTATTAAATCTCTTCACTATCTCCCAGACTTGCAAGCCAACAGATTCCCTGAGTTGTGAATGGAGAGTGATAAATAAAGTGTGATATGGATACGTAAAACAGACCAAATAAATTGTGCATGGAAAATATCTAGGTCCTTCCTCTGACTATAGAACCACCTCAATTCTAGAATTGTGAGATGCATCCCAACTTCTTCTATCTGAGGGTGCCTACCATAGTTAGACTTTGTCTGTAGCAACACATGGTAAGGAAGGGATTTATTTTCTCTGCAATACTACCACAGGTCCTGAAACCTTTTTCCCTGCTGCTTTTTCAGAGTCTTAATACCACACAGTGAGGAATGAATTCCTCCTCACACAGTTCCTGTGGGATTGGTAAACACAGTTATTATCCCTATAGCATTGCTGGAGACCTGGAGCTTGGGCTGATAGGCAATGTCCAAGGTTATAGGTAAGTCAGCAGGACAACAAGGAGCTGAGAGCCAGGATCACATCCTGACAAGAACATAATTTATTTTCCTCAGTACAAATCTAACTAAATAGTAAATGTAAGGGAAATCAGAATGAGTGTGACTTCTGTGGACTTTGGAGAAGTGATAAGCTTTTAGAGGAAGTTAAAAATAAGGTGTCCTTTACCCTGGGTTCAAGATTTTCTGGTGTTGGTAGAATACAAGATTCTTGTTTTCCTTGTTGTCTTGAGGAGCTGGTTGAAGCAGCATGACTTTAGAAAGTCTTGCAGAAATATGGAGAAAGTAGTTTCAGTCCTGTGGCCTCTTGAACGGTTCCTGTTTTATTCCACTTTTTAACTTACAAAATTTACCTCTTCTTGCTGGAACAGCAGTCAGATATTGTTCAAAAAGTTGGCAGAAACAAAATACATTATTTTGGCCAAAGATGGAAGAGATGAGGCTGGAGGAACAGAACAAAAATATGAAGTAAGATGATGAATCGCTGGGCACTGACCAATCGAGCTGATCAGAATAGTGAGCTGCAGTGCGAGAGGGTGCAGGCCATTTATTTGGCAGCAGTGCTCAGATAGGCTACAGGAGGGTGACACAGATATTAGGGAGGGAAAGGGAGAAGGGAGGTTGCAGTAATCAAAAGGAGAGATGAGTGCACTGCAGAACTTTAACTACCCACTAAGGACAGACTTTCAGAAATACCAAGAAAACCAGTGTGCAGCAACTGCTTTCATACAAAGGATTTAATGAAATAACTTCCAAGCCCATGTTGAGAAGGCAGTATTAATTGGTTCTCCCAAGCTTATATGTTGAGCAGCAATTTATATTTCATGCACTAACTCTCATATGGGCCAAGAACCAAAGAAAATAGGCTTTCCTGTGGCTAGCAATGAGGATAGTGCTTTTTTTCTTTACATCAGATATTACATATCCCAGTGCTATTTCCTTACATTTGAAAAGACTTTATTTGTGGCTGAGGTCAGACTGACAGGCTCCAGGGAAACAGCATCAAACTGCCCCCATAAATTTCATTCTCAGAAAGTGGGTGACTCTATTCCAGGATAGTTTGGCTGATGCTTTATTGTTGTCAATTCATAAGAACAATTATAAATATCACAATCAAATAATTGAATTTTAGTCAATGCCCATGATTTCTGTTCTCACAAAATAGCTCTGATTAGAAATAACTTTGCTCATTCCTTAGCTACTTCTTTGACCCGGGCTGAATTCAGGACAATCTGTTTCATCTCCACATGGAAGTCAACCTCTTGGTCTTTCCCAGACTCAGTCTCAGCCTGGGTTATATTAATTTGCTTTTAGTGGTCAGCAAGCTCAAGGAAAATCTATGTTCAGCTGCTCCCTGCTGTTTAATGGGCTGATTCAACATCAGAGAGGGAGAGGTCTCGTGCATTTTCCTCAATTTTATCCTTCTTGCTCCTGATTCACTCATTCAACTATGCTAGTGATGGGAACGGTGGGACTCCACATATAGAGATGCAATCCCAGCAGACACTGATATTTGAAGCACTGTATTCTATAGACTTGCTTTGAGCAAGGTTAGTCAACTCAGCGCTTAAAAAGCTGGCAGCCATCTGGAGCCCAGCCTACGCCAGAGTTCAAAATTGTTTCCTTCACTGTTGGTAGCAACAATGGGGAGGGGGGTGGTGGGTTGAAAGCTTTCTTAGAAGCAGAATTGGAGAAGAGGAGAATTCACTGCAGGCTGAAGTCATGAGGTAACCCCAGATCCTAAAGGTTCATGGCCACTGTGCCCTGTAGTGCAACCTCTCCTTAGAGGCATCATTAAACTCCTGATAATTAGTAAGTCATTAGGTTTTGACTACACTTAAAGGTTAAAAGGAGAAACTTTGGTGATGGATATTTTGTAATTTTCTTTCTCATGTGTTATGTATTCTCTTTGTGCTAAGTGATTCTGGCACTCATCTCTTACCCACGAGCTGAAATCAGCTCATACTGAAACTCTTCTTTGAAAACAACCCAAAAGTTATATCAGCTTTTCGTAAATTGAGGCTACATTAAAAAAAATAGTGAGTAGGAAAAGTTTAACACCAGTGACTGTTTAATGTTTGATCAGAGCCTTGGAGATGTGCATTTGATAGCAAGCTAGAGAGCTGTACTACAGCACTGCAGTGCAAAACTGCGAGATGACTACCTAAGCCTTGATGAGATAATGTGGGGCATGTCATTTCCTGTAGTCAATATTTCCTGTAATGACTCCTCCAATATGATCTTGCCTGATTAAGTGTTGTTTAATGACTTCTATCATTGTCCATCTTTCTATCCACAGAGTAGTCAAAGCTATCTTGCAGTATTTGGAACAAATTTCAAGCAATACATTTCAGGCTCAAGACAGACAAAGTGAGTCACCCATAGTATTCCCAAGGAATTTAATCTAATATTCTTAGGACATTTTTGGTAACAGCTAAAGTGCTGTAGCAGGATAGTTATAATCTAGAAATTATTTGCAACATATTTTATAATTTGGGGGAGTATTCTCACATAGTGAGCCGTGTAAAGCACATGCAGAATTTTTTGTCTGCTTCTGACTTTTAAAGTGAGGAAAATTCAGTAACAATTGTTCTTCAGAGTGTTGAATGTGTTTCAGTTCATTCCATGCTTGTAGAACAAATCGAGGACTAAAAATAAAAATAAAATAATAATAAGAAAAAGAAAGTAAACAAAGAAAACAGTACCATGCCATGCAGTGGAATGAGTGGAGGCGAGGATTGTGAGGGACAGTCTGTATAACATCTGGCTCTCTAGGCCTGTCATGTTGAACAGAGTGACAAATCACAATTTGCCTATAACTCTTTTGAACTGGCTTTCTTGATATAGACTACAACCTCCCTGAAAACTTCGGCATTTGTGGAACCAGCTCTGTGTCCCATCCCCTTGGCAGCCTGTCACAGCTCAGAGGACACCTGAAGGCTACTGAGAATCAGAAGAATACTCTTACATCCTAAGAATTCTTTGCTTCTGCAATAACTTGAGGGTACCAGAGTCGCTGTGGATGGCTGCATTAAACCTTGATACTGCCCATGGTTACCAGCAGATCTTGTCAGCAAAACATCCTAAGAGCAGTGTGCATATAGCTTGTCATATTAGAGAGAAAACATTCCTCTTAGCCCCATGTGAGGGATCTATATTTGCATTCATCCTGCCTAGATCTGGGATTTTTACATGGAATCATGTGAAGCTGCAATTAAAACCAGAAGCTTGGCTCCCTTTTCAGGTTTTTACTCAGTAATAGATTATTTTACCTGCAGATAGCAGCAAACTCCTATACATTGTAGAATGAGATCTTAGTCATGGGGAAGTATTTATTTACTTTTCAATAAAATAAAATAGAAAATCAGTATTTCTCTACCAAATTGATGAATCATGGCACATGTATTTTGTTAGCAGGTTTTGTTAGATTATATGATATCTCGCCTGACACAGTGGCATGCACTCGCTGCAGTAGCTGCTTCTACTATAGTATGTACAGGTAAAAATGAGTAGGAGGAAAGGGTATAAGTGTAAAGTGTATGATTCAGGCTTTACTTAACCAAGTCTAAGATAAGAGTCTATAAGAAAAGCAGTTTCCATTTTTTCGGGGAGTATAAATTGATATCTCAAATGGATGAGAAATAAAAATACTTTGCAATGGGGATCACCTAAAGGCTTCATCCCTTAAGTATCAATAGAGAATAGTATCTACAATCCAAGATACTATTGTAGCAATAGGTTATAGAGAGGGCTGAGTGGGATGACAGAAAGCCTTGTGAGTTACAATAACCTCCCCCCCCAAATACAGTCATCTTTTGCTTTGCTTGCTGCATTGTTGCTTTTAATCTCTTTTTAATTTTTTTTTTACATTCTTAATTTCATTTTTCTGACAGAAATTACATTGCTAATATTATACAAAGTGGACTTGTTCATGCATATTATACATTTACTTTGATCTGACTTACTTGATAATGAAAGAATTTTCTGGACCATTGAAGAAATTGAATATAAAATGAGGGTGCATGAACAGATAGAAACTGTGTAGTCATGCAATATTTTGGCCCATGAGGCCTGGGATGTCCATTATGATACATTTATGGTACAGACTTTTGCCTCTTGTTTTCTGACCTGCAACTGCTGAATAACAATTACCTTGGACAAGCATGGCAAACAGTGTTATATGACACAGTATTCTCATTCTTATCGCCTGCCAATATTTAGACTGCAGTCACTCCAGAAAATATGTAAACAGGTGCCACACAAAGACATTCCTTCGCTCACTGATGTGATCTTGAAATTGGAAAATCTGTATGATCACATAAATCCCTTTTTTTTTTTTCTGGTGATGGTTCTTTTTAGCATCAGTGGCACATGGTAGAGTGGTACTCTTTCAGAGGGCAGTTCACAGGCACACATTGGAGACTTTTAACCTCCTTACATGAAAAGGATATTTTCAAAGCTGAGGGTGGGCAGTCTAAAATTGTCCTGCAAGTCTTGAGTGCTTAAGGTCTTAGGCAGGTAGCAAGTCAAGGAAAGCTGCAGCACAGCTGTGCCCTTGAAGGAGGTTGGTTTTCAGTAGCTATTCTGCTGCCCTCTTCATACTGTAGGTGTATTCACATATGAGTCAAAAATGAGAGTTCAGTTTGAAATGGAATATCATGTGTTTACACATTTCTACTGCTTTCTCTTCCTGCTTTCTGGGGTTGTGTTTATTGGAAAATCCTGTATGTAAGAAAAGTGAGTGAATAAAAGATATTTCATGTTTGTATTTCCTATGTCCTGCTTTTTATAAATTTAAGAGCTTGCCATTGCATTAAGAAACTATCTAGGGGGCACAGATCTTCCGTTGGTAAATTGTCATCACTCCAGTGCAGTCAGTGAGGCCAAGAACCTGCCTGACTTTGCAATCAAGCAATCAAGTAAGCATTTCCTGTTGTGGATAATCTATTCAGTAAATATGGAGAGTTTCACCTTACCAGAAATATTTTCATCCTTCCCCTTTGTATTTTTGTACTTAACTATCTAGTCAATCAATAAATTACTTGATCAGCTGCTCACCCACACAGACATGACCTTAATGCCTTCTATAAGTTTGTAACAACTCCTTGGCACCAGTTGTGGAAGTTCTGGGAACTCTCTTAACTGAAAGGACTGAAAATGCTGCCTTAATGAGAAATGCACTGCTTCTGAGGGAAATGAACTTGGACCAGTGCAGGTTGCCAGGTCATGCTTTAAAATCTAGCATCAACAAAGGTACCTCTTTGGCAAATTTTCTAATTTCATCAATTTTTAATATTTGAAACCTTCTTTTTAGAGCTGTTGGTCCTGACATCTAGGAATTCTTCCTTGATAAATGTTTTTTTTTTGTTTGTTTTTAAAGTAGATTATTACATCCATTTCTAGTCAGCAGATAGTTTGGACTTGTATCCAGAGCATGGCTAGAAGAGATGCTTTCAACCCATATTATTTTTATATGTTGTTGAATGATTGTTAAGGATCATTTTTGCTTTTTCTCTCTGCTTCCCTCTTTTTCTTTTTACTCCAAACACCTTCTTAGATTTTTTTTAATATTACGTTCCTTTCCATGTCTGAAAATGTGAAGCTTAATATAAATCTCTCTTATACTTTCCACTGGCCTTTTACAGGTTTTGGGTAATCTCTCTGTATTTTAGTATCATCTTCCTGAAGACCAAATCCTACTGTGAAAAGTTGTTTCTCTCATTTATTCATCCACCAAAACCCCCAAAATTTTCACAAGAAAAACCTCCATGGCAAGCAAATAAAAAAAAAAAAAGAAAAAAATTACAGCGCATTATTTCACAGGAGACTTCTATGAGTGAATATAGATCTGATTTTGAAATATTTTTCTGAATAGATTGTGTCCCTTTTAGGATGTGCAGAAAAAAACTTCACTGGTCTGTTAACTTCTTACTTCACTTACGCATTTGCAAGTTATTTAAGCCTGGTTCCTTTATACATTTCTTGTTTCATTTTCAGGGCCCTGCACAGCTTCTCTCCAATCCATACCTACTCCTTTCCCTGTTCTGTATAGCCCCGCTAAGTTGTCCTGGTAGTCATTCACACTATGAGCAAGCAAATAGTTGACACAATGTCTCCTCTTGCTGTGAGAGTCCAACAACTTCATTGTTGGATCAAGCTTATTGCCTGGTCCACCACTGAGTCTAAACTGTAAACAGCTGTGGATCTTTGTAGTCATTAACAGACTCCTCTCGAGTGGTGCATAAGCCTGAATTCGCCAGGGAAATAGACTTGGCAATGTGCCTAACGGTGATACTTGCAAGTTTTAGAATGGGGGAGCTGAAAATGGGCCAGCAACCCTGTTAAGCTTAATTTCATTATTTATTTTCTTCTTAATGCTGTGTATTTCCTGGTTCAGTGAGTGCTGCCGGAAAACCAAAGAATTTCAGGTTGTACCTATCACGAGTTACAACCCGCAATGAGCCTTTAGGAAGGCTGTGAGCCACAGAGACCCTACCTGAGCAAGGTGTTTTCTTCTGTTAAGTCCTCAAGGTCAATGGCTGTGGGATGCAGAGGGGTGAATGTCTTTTTGCAGTGATTCTCCTCTGGTGAGGGTTGAACTAAAGAATGATAATTGTTTTGATTTTACACTGCTAGCATAGATAAGGTAGAAATGGCATTTGTTTCATGTGAGATGTTGGGCTGTTTGCAGCATGAACTCAAGACCATTTGAAATTTTCACGGGAAAGGGGGATGTGATGAACAGACAGGTGGTGAAGTAAAAGGTGACTTGATAATCTGGAATCACCGGTGTGTCCTGAATGAGACCTTGCAGAGACAAGGACACAGATCTCTTTTATTAATTTGCAAAGCATCCTGACTGCTGACCTGTTTGTTAGTCTAGATATTCTTGTTCTCATTTTTTACCTGAAATACCACCTTTGAACAGAGCATGCCCACAACACAGTCAAAGTACATCAACTGACATTTCCTGTAACCATATTAATCAGAAAATTCCCATCAAGGCTGCAAGTTAGTGGGTGTGAATCTGACCCTGGAATGCTTAAAGAGCATGTATGGGATTTAATTCACTGGAATTTAGAGAGAGAATTTATCCATTAGATGACTCAATCTATAACCTTACCCTGCAGGATTAATGGTCACAATGGATTAGAGTTTTGGCTGCCTCTGTGTTAAATTCCCTGCTGTGGGGCCCACTTTCACTGCTGAACAGTGCCACTCTTATCAGAAAGGAGTTTACATCATTGCCCAGAATACATCATAAGCAATATAATTAAATTATTTATTAACACAACCCCAAACAACACAAACTCTGGTCTATTTTCTTTCTTTATTTTTCATTCTTCCTAGTTCTGAACTCTCTTACGCAACGAAAAAAATTATTGATACACTGTGTCTTAAAATTTCTGGATGTGTCTATAAACACTTTTCATGAAGTAAAGTTATTAAAACCCAACAGATAATCATGCGGTAGCTGCAATATTGTTTAATGACATGCTAGCTGATTTTACAGGATATCTGTTTCCTCCATTCATATATATAACTGTCTCCACCTGGGCTGTCTGCATCTTGAATTACAACATTCCTTGCATGTCTTAAATGATTGTGTTTAAAAAGCTAAAGACTATTTCAATAAAATACACTGAAACTGGAGGACTTACCCTAGAGCTCTTACAGGTACGGTGTAGTGCTGATATACAGTTTAGGTAATATCATCACCCCCATAAATTGTTAAAAAAAAAGATAAGACTTTTTTAAAAGGTTTTTCAAGAGGTTTTATTTTTGAAAACAAAGTTGAAAATTTAGGCAAAATTTGTGCATTCTGTAGAAGGACTTTCAAATAGTTAAAGGAAAGCTAAAAGTATATCCATTATTTGCATGTTTTTCAGCTTTTGGAGATGCTCCAATCATACTAGTATTAAGTATTTTATTTATTTTATTTTTTTTATTTTTGTAAGTGAGGTGATCTTCAAGAGTGTTATTTATCAGGTGAAAATAGTTTAGAGACAGCTTGAGATGATGCATTGTGGATTTGAGTGACCCTCAGACAATCTAACGAACATGAGATTTGTTACTGGGTCTCTGATTCACTAAAATGTACTGTAGTTGCATTCTAGGGTCAGGAGGATCTGCTTTGAGTCACCCTTTTCCAAGGAAACATCTATCCTTGCCTGTTCTTCCCTTCTGTTCTTTCTGAAAGTCCTTTATTTTTAAGGCTTTTGAATCCTTGGCTTCCCACAGCAAGAAGTTTTAGAGGCCTGTGCTTGTGCATTTCCAAAGCAGACGCCTGTGGAGCAAGGAATTGCAGCAGGGGATGCCTCTTTGCTTCTCTCAGATACTGAAGAAGAAAGAGCTGACGGTTCCCAAGAGCAGTTTTAGTCATGCGTGTTGGGCAGTGACCCATCCTGCAGGGTGTAGAGCCTGAACACAGCACATGGGAGTAGATCATGGAGATCGTTAGCAAGTCAGTAGACCTTTTCTTCCTCAAACAGGGCAACTGCAGTTTGATTTGTTCCAGCCCTGGCAGAAGAACCCACTGATTTCAATGGTATCATGAAATCATCATCATAACCCTTTGAGACAGTTATTTCAAACACGATACTGTGGCATTGTATTAGTATTGGAGGTTTTTATTGTGGTAATATCTGGAGCTCAGTACAAGGAACACAGAGGTATTGTCTGAATCAGCAGTCTGAGGCACTGGCCTTGCCTTCTTTTGCACAAGGAAACTTTTGATGGTGGATTTCTGGCTTGATCTCTTTCCAGCATAAAGCACCTCTGGATTTCCCCAAAGTAAAGTGGGGAGACAGCTGCTTGCACAGGGGAATAAAATAGTTCTCTCCACACTTTTTTCTTGGGAGTATGCAAAAATTCCATGTGCATTTTTTTTATGAATTGGACCCTTCTGGTTTATAGCTGATAGTATTCATGCTTATTACAATGCCATATTATGGCCTTAGACACTTTTTATGTCCCTATAACACAGCACCCTAGAGAAAGAGGCTTCACTAAGCAAGAACCAGTAAACTTGCTACAGAATCAGCAGAATACTTTTCACAAAAGTGCATAAACTTCTGTTCTTAAACATTGTCATCCTTCACCTTAACAAGCAGAGAGAAAGGTTCCACTGGTTTCTATGCCTTGTTAGGTCTATCATCTTTTTAATTAATAGTGTTTTTACGAAGCCGTCTGAACTGTGTCATTTCCATTATCAGAAAACCATTGCCATTAATGAATAATTTTCATTTCTGATCCTTGATATCATGCTAGTTGATCTCCTGTTTCCATGCCGCCGAATGATAGCATCGTTTTCTGCCCACGATCAAATTTAATTTGGACTCTGATTATATTATGCTGTTGCGACTGAAGTGTCAATTTTTGTCAGGCAATTAGGAGCTATAACCTGTGAAGTTAAGTTTGATAGGCATTGTAATTGGATTGTTACAGTAATAGCTTGGAACATTCCCTTTTTTTCTTGCTTCTTTGATTCTTGATGCATACTTTAGTTGTGAGAACAAAGGCATTTTGTTATTATGCAACCATAGGATGTTCAAGACAACAAGATGGAGTTCAGGTTTTTCCACTCTCCCCAGATGGACTTAATTTGGATTAAGTTTTGACCACAAATTATTCCAGGATTTTAAAAGAACTTGGGGGTGGTGTGTGGGGGTGTGGTGGTGTGTCAAGGAAATCTTGAAAAAGACAGCTGTGGAACCAGAGCTTCTCTGTTGTAATATGGAGGCAGGCTTTGCATCAAAAAGTTCAAAGGCATATAAAAATCCTCAGACTGGAAATGTGTCAGAGTACCCAGGATAGTCTCATTCCTTTTAGTGTCCTGTGCAGTATATGTACTTTGCAAGTATTTAGGCACATAATTTAAGGTCACACTGTGGCCCAAATTTTCTGTTAGGGTCAGGGTCAGGGCAGTTGTATTCTGATGAATTGGTAGAGAAGTTGGCCCTGTGGAAAATAACCACAAACACAATAGCTAACACCTAATGGAAAATACTTTTTATTTTGTGTATGTGGTTTTGAATCCTTGCTGTCAGACTGTAAGTTATCTGCTTCTACATTTTGGTTGTGTGGTTTTTTTCTCCCTCTGCAGACACAGTAGTTCAAAGCCTGGTGATTTGTCAAATGAATTTTGTTCTGAATGTCTTTAGGGTGTGCTCAGCCCCTCCCCTAGCTTCATCTCCTGATCATCATAATGAAAGGCACAACGCAGAGACCTTTTAAAAAAGACAATAGAGAAAAGATAGTTTTTCCATTGCTCATTTGATTGAACACTTTTCATAAGTGCTGCTATGTGACAAGCAAAAGGTGGAGGAAAACAAAGAAAATCCAACTGCTATGGAATGTAAGGGAGAAGCTTACCTGCAACAGGATTTATCTGGAGCAAACTGAAAATCAGTAACAGAGGTGTTAGGTAAATAGTAAAAGAAATTAGACCTTTAAAATTGACTGCATGAGATTTTCAAAAGTTTCATATGGTGGGTATGGGATGGTTGTATCCTCTGAGTTAGTAAATATTTACCAATAAACTCATGATATCCAGTAATTTCATGATGTGTGGGTATGCTCTTTCCTACTCCAGGCATATGTTCACTTTTCTCTTCTGGCATTTTCAACATCTGGTCAGTGCTTGGTCAAGGAGTAATTTCATAAGTTTGCATCATTGTTCATTAACAACCATTTGTGTCTCACGGATCTGTCCCCTGCTCACCTCCCAACAATGCTCCTCCTCCTTCTGCCTCTTTCAAATCTACACTAGGGATTTTCTGTCAAGGCTAATGGACTGAGTATTAACATCCCATTGCTTCGATCATATGTTCCCTTAACAGCTCTATGCCATCCTATAATTCCACCTCTCTGCTGTGTAAAGTCACTAAGTTCATTTACCATTCATACTCCTGTAGTGTTCTGCAAAATTTCAAACCATGTACAGTTCCACTTAATCAGGTTCTGCAGGGCTCAGGTGGACCATGGGTTATTGTGGCTGCCCCCCCTTGAGCCTGCTTGGGAAACCAGGATATGGAGGCAGCAGAAAACTCTGGACAGCAGCAGTTACCAGCCTCTATCATTTCTCATTCAGTGGGACCATTTTATTTTGTTCATACTTTGTACTTATGCTAACATTTGCATAGGTGCTAAAATCTGGACATTAAGAAAAAAAAATTAGTCTTTTGCTTCTAAGTTTTTTTTCTTTTTTTTTTTTTCTATGAAAACTATTTCCAGTGAATGTTTCCACTTATACCATATTTTCTTGCCAGTTTTATTTATTTGAATATACAGAGTCTAAATACAGGGGCTAAGCTTCTTGGCATTGCTCCCTTTAGTCTCATGGTACTGAAAACTAATACTGAGAAACCGAAAAGATGCATCAGGACTGTTACTGAGGGAGTGGATTGCTGATGTGACAGAAACAGCTGCATATGAAAAGATGATATATGGAATGGAAAGTAAGTTAGATGAATTTGAAGGTATTTGTAATCTATTCTTCAGCTGTATCAGAAGACATGTCCTGAAATATGATAGAAGATAGTGGAGGGAGGTTGAAGGGTGAATGAAAGCTTTTGTTTCAAAAGGTAATAATAATAACAACTTATCTCCCTGCTCTTCTACTGCTATACTTTCCTTTTTCCTTTGTTTTTCTTTCTTCCTGGGAGATAAGGATGGGCTGCAGTTATACATGAAAAAGTAGTGAAAGTCATGTAAATTTTTCTGTACATGTGTTGTGTTTGTAAAAAGACAGGCTAAGAATTTGATGAAAAAGAGCAATAGGAAGCATGTAAAAACCCATTCCAGGCAGTAGATGGATGCAACTTTCTTGAATCCATTGGTGACGAGAGCGTGTATTAAATTTCTACTTTTCAGTTGATCTGATACAGGTGTAGCAATTACTACATACTGGTGTCATTAATTGTAATGTTCTGTGGGAGTAATCAATGAACTCTGTTTCCTGAAAACAGTTTCACCTTTGCGCTATTAGTGCTATAATGAAGAGGGTGCAGCATATACTTACATAAAGAACTTAGAATCTATTAGCACCTGTGCTGAACACTAAAGCTGCTGATACTTTGCATGCAAATTGTAGTCATCATCTGAGAAGAAGCAGAGTTCATAGGTTCAATATTCTCTCTTTCAATCTCCTATGTCAGCTATGTCTTAACCAGCTGGGGGCAGAATTACATTCTGGAAATTAGTGAGAAAAAAAGGTTAAAATTGAAAATCTACTGTTTCTGCATCTAGCCTCCCCATTTATATGTTATAAGACAACATGAAAAATCCTAGCAAGTATAAATGATGTCTGATTTCACATTATATTTTTAAAGTGTTGGTGTTCAAGTAGGTTTACATTTGACAGGTGATTTAAATACTTCAGTACATTTCTATAGCCATAAGAAAAAATCTCTATCGGGGCAAATGCTTGATGAAACTATTAATTTTTGTACTCATGCAAGAAACATGACTACTCTTTATGACACGCAGATGTATGAGGCATTATATTAATCTTCATAATTATTCTAAATATTTTATTGTTTGAGTATATTTCAATGACTGCTCATTTATGTTGTTTATACTATATTTATCTTCTGTAGTGATTCTTGGATGCTATGCTCTGACTGCATACCTGATTATGATTGGTGAAATCTTACCATAATGCTGAGATAGACATATCTGTATTTCTGTAACTCTTCTAATAAATTTACCTTTGGTAGAAAAATGGTGTGTT
Source organism: Lepidothrix coronata (assembly GCF_001604755.1). Lineage (NCBI taxonomy): Eukaryota > Metazoa > Chordata > Aves > Passeriformes > Pipridae > Lepidothrix > Lepidothrix coronata. The sequence continues at coordinate 465,979 of NW_016690349.1, read as the reverse complement.
TTTTCTCCTTATACCAAAATAACACTTTTAGTGCCTACAGTAAATACGTAGCTTCAGCCACCTCACAAGCTATTCCACCTTTTCCCTCGGTTCTCTCTCAAAAGAAACAGTTGTGAAAGTCTTTTGAATACCATGAAACTGTCCTCTGGTTAATCCTATATGGAATAATATTAAAATGCACCTGTTGGGAACACTGTGACTCAGAAAGGAGGAATAGAAATATTACACCTATAGACCAGTAGAGTAAAACAACATATGGAGTCAATGGAACAGAATTGAGAAAACTACTCCTATGGACAACAAATATTGTGCATCCCTGGCTCACTTTGGCAGTAGGTCCATGGTAGGCCTATGGGATGATGCCTTGAGTGTTTCACACTTTAAATCACTTTTATCCCTGGCTGGTAAGAGTAACCAGGTTAAAAAGATGAGAGAAAATTCATCCTCAAGAGCATAATGACACCGAAAGTTACTGAAATAAAAGAGTACAATGCTGAAACTGGATTAAAATTCTGACTAGATTAACATGTAGCTTCTTCCAGGTTCTCTTTGTTTATGAACGTGGAGTACAAAATTCACATCTTCATGTGAGGTCTTCCAAAACATGAGAATCTGGGCTTTTGCTTTAGACCAGTGAAGATAAGAATGATCCACAGAATTTGGATTATCTTCAAAGTTTCTCAAAATCTAGAATTGTCCAAATATTTCTGAAAATTCGGGATTTTTTTTTTTTGAGCTTCTATTTAGTTTAAAGCTTGTCTCATACAAACCTATGAGAAATATAGGATGAAGAAGAATACTTCACAGATACAATGACTTTCTCTCCTTCAGATTCTCAAGTCAAAGACAGAAAACAGGAGTAGGATTGAACCACAAGATTTCCTAGCATTAGGGTAGTTTAGCTTTACCATATGAGGAAGGTTGTCCTGGTCAAGATGTTAGTCTAGGAATAAACAAATAATTATCATCCTGGCATCTGATTTTCAAAATTGCTCTCAATACTGATCTGACTTTGTCTCAGTGGACATTGAAGTAGACAATCATAAACACCTCTGGACAGTTCATCATACACCAGCTACTATCACTGCATTCAGCTAAAAGAAAAGAGTAAACAATAGAGGGTGTATCAGTAATCAAATAAATGGAAAGTCACATAAACCATTCATCTTTATTATATTGTGGCCATATGCTTCCTAAAGGCCTTTGTTTTCAGCCTGGAGTAAAGGCAGAGTTACCTCCACTGACCCATGAGAAGACAAAGATCAAAGCAGGCCTCTGTTAGGCCAGGAAATTGCCCATTTATTTCTCTGTACAAGGAAATTGAGCCCATGAAATCTAAAGCAGCCAACCTGTTCAGCAACTCAGGCATTACAAATAGTAATCTCACATCAAGTTTTCACTTCGTCTATAACTTTCTCTGTTTCCTTTAGAGAAAACTAGGGCTGTGATTTAGGTCTTTCTCTCTTATCTCATCAGCTGTCTTCATAACACCAGTAGGAATATAATTTTGGAGATTTTTAGCCCTCAAGTTCAAATTGGCTAATGGTTCAGCCTTTTGTTGAAGGGAAAGTAAATGGGAAAGAAAAGAAAGATGGAGAGACAGACAAAACAGTTACATAAAGCTTATTTCCATAGGAAGCCAAGTTAAACAGTCTTTATCTGTAGGAATTGTAACACTTAGTTATGTAACTCTTCAGCTTATTTCAAGAGGTGATTAACTGTTCTTAATTAAGCATTCAGCTACAGCCCCATTATAAGACTGTCCCCTCTCCAACAACTTGATAATAAATTAAAAAAATTAAAATGTTAAACCCCCCACCACCAAACTCATAAAAATCCCTGTGCATTCACATTTTTAGGGTTAAGACTTACTGACAACTAGAGTACTTTACGGAGATTGTGATTAAACTGAGTAAGTACTTTTCAAGATTAAAATACTTGAAGTAGCTTATTTTTACAATATTTGCAACACCTATTGTTCCTTTGTATCCATCTCTCTGTCCAACAAAATCACATAATGCCACAGAGTTTGAAACATAAGTAGATTTCAATACTGACTGTGCAAAAGTCAGTTTTAGGGGCAGGAACAGTAAAATGTTTAAGAAATATCTCTATTTGAAAAAACTGACTGATTTATCTACCTGTGAAGATGGCAAAGAAGGGAAAAAAAAGCCCCAGAAAACAAAATACTTTCATCGTCAATCTCTGAATTGCACTGGGGTGTTTCTGAAGTCTCTTTTTAAAGCTCTCACTTCTCTTTCATATTCCCTGCAGAAAGCCATTTTCCAGGCAGAAACCAGTGGAATTAGAGCTAGGAAGTGATTTTCTGACGAGGTGGCAGAGCTGGGGAGGGAACCCAGATCTGTGTGTCCTTCTCACTTGGCTGCTTTTGTTGGCAGCAGCTAAGGAAGCTGAACTACCCGTGTGATTCTCTGCAGACTGCACGCACTGTGATAGCCAAAACTCATGAATGTTCTTACTTTGCAGTGTTTTGTTGTGCCTTGTAAAAGCTGTGATGAGTGGGTACCTCATTAATACTAAGGGATCTTGGGTTTTGTTTTGCAAAGTCATCAGATGTGACTTCCATCCAGGTAAGATGCAGATTTCCATGTGGTGCTGTGCTGCTGTGATTTGTTAGCTTTCATCTGGTCTTGCCTTAGTAACGGGAAAATTAGGCCCTTATGTATTATCACATGATATTTTCTTCTGTTCACATTATGCTTTTTGCACTATCTCAATTTAATTTACCTTGACTTATATTAAGGTTTTCTTCCAAAAGCCCTTTCCTGTAGACCAAAGCAATGAATTCAGTGTGAGGAAGGCTAGACATCATCTTTTCATTCAGAGAAGTAGATCACAGAAAAGGAAGTCTTTAAGATGCTACTATCCATCTCTTTACCTGACCAGTATATAAAGAACGTAGTACAACAGTAAGGGCTGAAGAGTTAATCTCTTACATTAATCTCCCTCATTACCTCATATTAAGCAGTCACTTCCCCAAATGACTGTACAATGCAGTACTACTAGTAAAATAAGTTTCACATCAGGATTTAATAGCCCTTGAATTAGCCCTTCAACAATTTTCTTTATTTAATTCCATGACAAAATTGCACCTCAAATAACATACAGACATCTGCTTTGAAACTTCCCCTCAAATTGGTGGGATTGGTGGCTCTTTACAGCCAAAACATTCAACAAAAAATTCCTCAGTTTTTTTCTCATTATGCACAATTATGAGTTTTGACTTCAAACACTTGTAATTACAGTACTCTGAAAAGATGTCCTAAATATATATGTTTCACAGCATGACTATGACTTCAAGCAAATTCTTCTGTCTGAGGTGCTTGGTAAAGTAAAACTGAATTACTGAGAGTACAATAAGAAAGTTACAGTGTTTAGATACAATAACCAAAAATAAAGTCAATTTAATCTTCCAAAGTAGGACAGCTTTTCAATGTGTTCGTCACTATGGAGATTTAACAGTAGATTCCAACTTGCATTTTAATAGCAAACTTACATAATTGTGAGTCCTGGTGTGGTACTGCTGAGCATATTCAGGCCGGGATTACTAGTTAGACAGATCCTGCTTAGCCCTGTAGTTAAAGCATGCTAATAGTTTACACATGTGTGTGACAGATGATAATAACCGTCGTTATAATCACCTTTGGATTTCTCTTTTCTTTCTCATTCAACACCATCTAAAAGAGAAAATCAGTATGAGTGGTCAAGGCTGGTGATTTAGCTAGTTTTGTCAATGAGGACATGCAATAGTTTTGCACCACATATTTTAAGTAGACAAATTTAAATTTATTTAAATAATAAATAAAATAAAAATGTTTTATTTATTTATTAGTTTGCCTATTTATTTTTTGGTAGACAATATATTTTTGCGAATGTGTGTAAAGATGTTCAGGAGGAAAAAGGTTCTCAGATGTATTTAAAAGGTTTCTGGGTGCTCAAAATTGGGAAAGTATGCAGAAAACTTTTTGTTTTGACTGAAAGATTGTTTGATTTTGGCAGTATTAGTTGCACATGCCTTCTCTGCTCCTACATGTTTTATGTAACCAGTTCTAGTCATTACATAACTTGAGGCAAATATTTTGCTTTAAATTGTCTGTGCCTTAGATATTCCAGTTGAGGAGTGGTTGAGAAAAATAATCTACTTCCTAGGGTGTTGGGAATCTTAATTAAGTGTTTATAAAGTACTTTAAGACTTTTGCATGAATAGCATTACAGATGTGTAATGCAACATTATTATTAATGCATATTGCAAATTATTTTTTATCTCTGGCAATTTTCCATTACTTTAGAAAATTACTCTAATCTAAAATATTGGCCAAATAGACAGAATTGCTGCAATTGCTTTAGTAAAAGTTCAGTGATGGAGTCATGTTGACTTTTATCTTCAACAATCTTCCCTTAGAGTCTCCCAGAGACACAGAACTTGAGCCATGCTTCTAATTGTTGGCTTCAGGCTAAAACTTTTGATCACTTTCTTCTGCTGCTTTCTGTTAAACTCATTCAATGAAAAGGCTTGATAACATTTTATTCTGTCTAATTCTTTATTTTGGGGAATATGAAAGATGAATTTGACCTTCTGAATTTTTAGTCTAAACTTGGGTAACAGGGAGCATCCTCATTCTTGTTTTCATTCATATTAATACTGCATCTATCTCTTTTGCCCTGTAAAAAGCTATTAATATTGTTCTATTAACCTCTTTCTAAGTAATAATGACCTTTCCCCTGAAAATGCAATTATTGGACTTTTTTCCCCATAATAAATCTCATTTATTAAAAAGTTTGGCCTTGTGCACTTTGTTCTCTGCCATTTCCTTAGAAAAATCATGCTTTATTTTCAAATAAGAACATTATTTTTATTCAGAAGAATTTTCTATAATGCATGCACTTGGTCATAATTTGAGAGGAGGTGATAGCTGGTTCAAGTATTTCTCTACCTTTAGAAAGAAAAAGGCCGTAGTGACCATGCTCTACATTCCTCCATTGCTTGCTGGTGGTCTGGCTGTTTGTAGCTATAGTATTTTGCAAAGCATTACCAACCAGGTCAGTTTGGCTCTTGCTAATGTCCAGTCCAAATGATCTCTGCTTTGTTAGACAGAGCTCCTATTCCCTTTCTGTGGTGAACGATGATTTTTTTGAGGTGCTGCCTGGCAAACTTTCTCTATTTTGCCATTAGCTCCTGAGAGGAGGAAGGAGGAGAAATAATACACATCTCTTGTTGTGCGTGGCAATCCAAGCTTCTGGGGAGACAGGAGGGGAGGCAGGGGAAAAGCTTTTATTGCATTCCTGCTCTTCCAGCTGCTGCTTTTGTCAAGGGAGATGATGAGAAAACTTTCCTATATTCTAAAGAATACAACGGTAATAAAAGCATCTATAACCTCTCCACATCCTTGATGAAGCAGCAGCTGTAGCAGAGGGAATTTTTTTCACTCCAGTAAAACAATGCTAAAAAGCTGAGTAGGAGAGCATTATTGTCCTGGTTCTTCTCCACTCCCCACCCTCCTCATGTTGGAGGGGTTGGCAGAGAAAGGAGGAAGGTTGTGGCAACTCCCTTTCCATGACCATTTTCTTTCCCATTTATAAAGAATCCTAGAAGAAGAATTGTGAACATCCATATAATTTTCCCTTCTGATATAGATAGAAAAAATATCTATAACCACATGTAGGAGAAGAATATTTTTGTGGTTATAGCTCTAGGCTGGAAAAGGGAAAAAGTAGATTCAGTCTTGGTGTGCCTGACTTTTTTTCTTGGTAAACTCAGGCAAAAGCTCCACCTTTTTTTATTGGACCCATCAAATTAGAACACAAGTTTCTTAAAACATGCACTGAAATAAATGCAGCAGTTACAGAATGCATGTTAGAAATTAGAAAGTGAGGCTCAGCTTCTTTGAGGATTCTCTAAAATTGCAGAAAATGGGTGTTAAACGTGTACCATGGACAGAGAGAACGTCCTCCCATGTATTCTCCCTATCCATCTCCCAGACTGATCAAGCATCATACAAGGAATGTTAACACTAGTGATTTCAAGTGAGAGAAAAGGGACTTTGTGCCATGTAGGTAGGTGGAAATGAACTATACCATATACAAAATTTTAAGATGAAGAATGATTTTTTTAAACTATGTTTTTCTAATATTTGTTTGAACTGCATTCTTCTGAAAACCACATCTTCTTTACATTTTCTGACTCTGCGACTCATCAAAACGAGCTGTGTTAGTCACATCAAATGATGTGTTTCATAGAATAAGACAGGAAAAGCAGCACACTGAGTCATTGTCACAGGGAGGGTGGCTGCCAAGCCACTATTAGACAACACAGGGAAAAACAAACATATTAAATGACTGGGGTCACAGAAACAGAGCCCAGTGACAGGAAATCACTTATAATCAGGTGAACATGAGCCTCCTCATCTTTTTAGTCTGTTTTTTAAGGATGGGAGACGTGTTATCACGCGTCTACCTGTTTGTCAGTTTCTGTCCCTCACTAACTTTGTAAGCCATCGGCCACTCAATAAAATTTGTCACAGTAGTAGAAGTCTCAGAAATATGACTAAAAGTTAATGCTTTTACCAAGCAGGGACATGCCTTTTGCACCCTCCTGAGGAAAGGGCTGTAATGCTGGTGTAGACACCACCCCATGTGCCCTGCTGTGCTGGCCAATGTCCCACCTCCACTGGCTGGCCTGGCAGCGCTCGTGGCGTTCTCAGCTCAGCACAACATATCCTGCCCCTTGCTCCGCAGTCACAGAAGGATCTGGGGGTGTTATACAGCTGAGTTATCCTTATGGATTTGAAAGAGGAAGTGGAAGAATGAGGTGGCAGCAGAGACTTTATGTGGTGTTATACTAGACTTGGTGTTGATACATCGACAGAGATGTGGAAATAAGGAATTACAATATAAAGTAATGGCAAACCAGGATTCACTTTTCTTAGTGAAAAGCTTTCAGTTCTCTCTAGGTTCAACAAATTGCTGTAGTTTAATTTGTAACCTAATTCTGAGTGTTCTGGTTATGCTCCTTGCTACAGACTCTTCAGCTTCTGCTTCAGTTCCCTTAGGAGTGAAGGTTGATGCAACTATACTGTTTGTCTGCTGTGCCCAAAGTCAAGTGAAAACAAGGCCCAGTTTTGACAAACTTGATTGAAGAGTGGAAGTCCCTATTTAAATTCCTGTATGTTTAATGAAAATGAGTAAGTGGCTAATAAAAGTAGTTTATGCTAATTATCCCTCAGCAAGCCAAAAGTAGCTGGCTAGTCAAACAGCCTTCTCATGATGCCAGGCTAACTATAGCAAGAATTATCTTTTCCTTGCTGTGGTGCTACTGTGACAGGGTAAATGAAGGCTATAGGATAAACATTTGTAAGACATTGCGGTTTCATTTGTCTTCTGATGAAATAATCTGACTGCTTTGAGAAACTTTTTCATGAAGACTTTAAAATTTGTAAAGGGGAAGAATGACAACAAAAACTATCAAAGCACACAATTGTTTCTCTTCCCCTCTCACCCCCCATTGATTCAACTTTAAAATTTGACAATTGTCCATAATATCTGTATTATTTTTTAGGCTGGTGATTTTCACACACTACCCTTATTAGTAGTAAAGCAACACATATGCTTCACCTGCTTCTTTTTAATTATTTTTTTTAACAAACTCATGAACAGCAAGATAAAAATCTGACAATTCCATTATTTTAGCATATTGAGGTGGATTTGATTTTCTTCTCATTACTATAAATTTATACATCTCTTCAATAGGGTTAAGGAGAAACAAAGACACAGGAGCATGTAAACACCATAATAATCTGGACTCAATAATTATAGAAATATGAGTTGTCATGCCAAAAACCCGCTACTGGAATTTGAGCCAGTTACTAAATCAAACTGATATTCCTAATTTTTTCTCCAGTAACTAATTCTCATCTCTTATTTATTTTTTAGGATTTTTTTTATGGTCTGCTTTTCTTTTCATATTGTTACTGAGACAGAGAGAAATTATCGCTTGTAGAGTATGCCATGTCCACTTACATCGAGATATCATTTGCATAATGCCATGTATTACTGTAATCTGTAATTTCCATCCCATTCATTACACAGCTCAGATTTCTAAATATTACCTGGGAAAAAGTTTTGACAAATTTTTTCCTTAATGTACAAATTTTGTGGGGGATACATTTACTGGGGTTTTACTATTGGACTTCTGTGTTCATAGGGAAATACCCACATTTCATATTATTGAGGTTACTGCTTACTGCTTATAAATATGAGCACATTTATCTTTCACTCTAACATCACAGAGGACATGAGGCATAGATGTTGTATCTCAAAGATATGTAGGAGATGGGAAAGGCTTTGTTACATCTGCAGATTCAGTTTGCAGGCACTGCTCTTTGACTGGTTTCTATTCTAGGATGTACAGAATAGGAACCAGTAGCAGCCCTGCAGACCTACACAGAGGTCTGATATTTAGAGGTACTAGGACAGAAGGTCTGTGACTGTTCTACTTTTTGGTGGACTGGCTTATCTTACCTGAAGGGTGAAGCCTAGCCTGGAAGCCTTGATGAGAAAGCATCGCTCTCACCTCCTCTGATTAATGTAAGAGGGAATATTTAGTACAACAGCCTTAAAATTTCTCCACGAGCATAGGAGAAGGGGGAAAAGTAATGAGCACTGAGTCACATAGTCCCTGAAGGAAGGACCTCCCCATATTGCTTTTGTTAATGAGCTCAAAGCAGGATTGCAAGGACTCCGGCTATCTGAGAGTGAAGATGGTGAGAAGACAGCGCTGGCATCCCTGACATACTTCACTTTGAGCATAGTTCAAAGTTTCTTTTCCACTGATTTAACAGAGAGCTGTCAGGCACCCTGAAGTCACAGGAGGAGAAACACCAGAACCCTTTATCTTATACTAATTAGTATGCGTCTATCATAGTTCACTTATTTTTAAAAATTATTGTCAGTTGTAAAACACAGAAGAAAAAAATACAAAACTCCTGTGATTTTCCAACCGTCTTGTTATTTTTATTTTTAATTTATGGCAAACAAAAGACTATTAATTCATACTTTTTGAATGTGGAGTCAATAATATTGTGATTAGGTTCTGTTCTTGCCCTTTCTACAGGTAGTGCTCTGCACTGCTGGGATTAGCAAGGCAGTGTTTGGAACAGTGGTGTTCTCTGAAACACTTTCAGTTGATACAGCTGACTGCTTTTTATCCTGGACCTAATTTCATTTGAGCTTTTGGTTGTGTTTGGTTTCGGAAGATCAGCCTGTGACTCTAGGAAAGATCTGCTTTTCAGTAATTTTCAAGCAAGCAGGCTTAATCAGGTTTGATATTGCTCCATTCAGACAGTGTGTCCATTGCTGCACACACAGTTGTGTGCACACACATCTACATCACTGATTTAAAAATGCTTCCTAAACCACCCTTTGTGTCTACAGCCCCTACTCATGCTGTCCTGGTGTTTTGGTATCAAATTCTTCTAAAAAGAAGTTACAATGACACCAGGTTTTCCCTGACAACCATTGTTTTGAGAGTATGTGCTGTTGCTGCAGTAATGTCATTTGATAACTGCTTTGGAGTTATCTGCTTTCTCCTCCTCCCCACAAATTTCTGACTGTAATATGCTATTGAGCAAGTCCACGCACAACTGTCTGGGATTATCCGCCTTAAACATATTTATTTTATTTTCATCAGGACAGGACTTCAGACCTTCTTTCACATGGTACATCCTGGCACACTTCCTGCCCTTGGAAAAGATTACTCCAATACCTGTGAATATGTACAGTACAAGAGACATCCTTAGACTAGCTTCTGCCTGTATTGAAAACTGAGCTCTGAATATTTCTCTCGGAATCTCAAGCACAGAGGGTTAGTACAGTGAACAGAGAATATCTTCCTGCCCCTGAAAGAAGAAAGGAGTTGGCTGAGGCAGCACAACTGTTACAGGCTGAGAACCAGCTCCATAGAGCTCAGAAGTGAAAGAGAGAAACGAAGCCAAAACCTCCTCCAGCAAATTTAATCTTACCTCTCTTCTCCCTTTTCAGTACCAAACTGTATTGTCTTAATCGGGGAATGTGATTTATTTGTGAAATATCTAGTAGGTGGCAGAGGTGGGGAGCAAAGCTGCACAAAGCTCCCCAGAGCTGCTGACCGAGGTAAATAGTGTGTCATAACACATTTATCAAATAATAACGGAAACTGTATAAAACACACAGAAGAGGGAGGGGGAAACCCCATTCCCCACTGAGAAGGCACTGAATATTTCAGCCAGTTTATGAAAGTATGTGTACATGTGTTTGGAAGGGGGGAGGTTTTCTAGCTTCACCTCTGCGAATAAATCATTGGCCTGGGATGTCTGAGCAAAGTGAAATGGATGAGCGCATTATGGATCAAGGAGGCGGCATTCCTGCCTTGGTTGGTTTGAGAGAGACCACCCAAGCACTGTGGGACTAAGATGAGATTGTAAGTAGTGAGTGTAGAGTTCTGAAAGACTGCAGCCTCTGACATGATAGGAAGGTGGGGAATAAAATAAAATTGTCAATATATCTTAAATAGCAGTCATAACTAGTCATTTATCTAATTTTCAAATAAATTAGGGATTTTTTAGCTTTTAAATTAGCTTTGTTGCTAATATTTTTTTTTTTGCCTTTGACTGGATTGTCATTATATGCCAGTAGTGACTTTCAGAATACAGAAGCTGTCATCAGATGCTCTCATTGACATTAAGACTCTTGCATCATAATTGGTCTAATGAAGTCGGTGAGAATTACTTATGGAAAGAGACACCCATTCCACATTAGTAGGGCTTGCATAATGTGGATGAGTGTAACCAAAAAATACCAAGTTAAAAGGAACCTGAAAGAGATGGCATCCTTATAAATATATGTATAATTACAACTTTAGGATTCTTGCAAGGGAGAAGGAGATATGAGTTTTGGAATTATTGTCTTTCACAGGGAAAGCTGTTAGAGTGCAACTGATCACCTTTTTATATTTATACATGGCAATACTGATTGAAGGCTGATCAGTCTATTATATATATAGTAATGAATTAGATGAATTTGGGGCTGTAAGGAAAGGCATTAGGAATTAAAAGACAAAATAGGAAGCATATTTATAGAAAATTATCTGCTTTTCTTTTTTTAAAGGAAAAAAGCAGTCTTGATGTTTTTCTATTATAATCTAAAATTTTCTAACTTTTAAAACTTTTGATTGAACGAATGCTGAAAGGTTGTATTTACCAACATTTCTCTTATAGTAGACAATCTTAAATTGTTTTAAAATAATTTAAAAGCTATTCCTGAAAAAAAGGCATGTTTTTTAAAAAAATGCCGTATTTTCCACCCATGGAATAGTTTTTCTCCTTTTGTGATCATCTCTAATAGCAGTCACATGCAGTCCCTCACCCTGCTAGGTCAGACACTGGTTTTGTTGGCAACTGAGACAGAATTTGTAAGGTGAAGCCTTGGGGCAGATCACCTTTAACACCAGTCAGGGGATCCCCTGGCCGCAGAGAGGTGATGCTGGTGGTTTGTAGACACTCTGCCTCCCATAACTGACATCCCAGTGGGGTGCCAGCTGTGTTCAGGGTGACGTAGGAGGCTGAGTTGCTTAGCGCATGCCATCAATTAAGTTTCTGTATCACATTTCTTAGGAACGGAGATCTTAACTCCCCAAGTTCAGGCCAGATTTCAGTTTCAGCATTCATATTGTGCTTACCTAAATCTCCCCTGAAGTTTTGATTCGATACAGGATCATTCACGTGCTGCTTTAAATGATTCAATGCAACGTTGCTGCCCACACTGTTGAACATCTGCTCTGTTTCAAAAGTTGCCTTCAAGAGAAGAGATTATTTTCTTTTTTTTTTTTTTTTTTTTTTTTTTTTTTTTTTTTTTTTTTTAGTTTCAAGGGGAACTAACTCAGCTGGAGCTCCAACTGTCCTTGGGTAGGGAATGATGAACAAGTGGTGTTTGTGCTGGAGAACAAGGTTGAAAGAGATTGGAAAGAATCCTTTTCTGCTCGAGGGCTTAAGGCACCCAACCAACTGATCTACAGCTTGTACTATAAACTGTGGGCTAAAGTTGCAGCTGTAATCTCTGAATGAGATTTACAGCTCATGGATCTGCCCCTGCTGTGTTCCCAGCCCAGCTCGCTACATTCCCAGCATGTCCTGTAGAACGTGCAGGGGGAATATCTAGAGACTGCTCCACAGCTTTATCAATTCATTTAGAATACCTGCAGCCTGGCCACTTATCTCAAGTCCTATCTTGGAGGTAAATGTTGTGTTATCTAGGACTCTAGGTGCTCAGCCACTGTAGTGATTAGTGTGCTCTAGCTATCAATAGAGAATTAAACAAATGCAAGATATTGTTGAATTAAAAGGAAAATTCCTTATAACAAAATTTTTAGAGGGGTTTGTTAAGGCTGAACTACATGGATGTTACCATATTTTTCTACTGCTGATATCTGTACACTGAGGCTAATTGCCCCCTTTCATGTAGAAGTTTAGCAGTGTATCAACTGTACAAGGAGACAGAGGACAGCAAAGAGAGCTGCCCTGAATGGCAGCAAAGCAGCTGAATGGAGAGGATGCAGGGAGGAATGCAGAACTGAGGAGGATCTGTGATCCTGTGAATCCTCTTACCTTCTCTGTTCCCTGATGTAGAGGTTTGTCCAGCAAGAGGTCCTTCACAAAGGAGCCTTCTTGCTGTATCTGCTGGTGCACTTTCTTTGCACTTCCTCAGCTCCCTGTTGTAAGGAAACCTCAGTGCATGAAACACATCTGATAATTCTGCAGCTAAATTAATATGTAAGAAATGTAGTATTAAAAAAGAACCAGAAAAGACTGATTTGTTGTTGAAAGCATTGTCTAATGCATATCATTGAAAGGATTCTTGAACGCAAAGAAGACAGATTTCCTTGACATAAAGAATAGGCCTTGATCCTGTAATTATTTTGGCAGGTGCTTAATTCCCAAAGTGTGAGTTATCCTATGAAATTCAATGCACATAGTGAAACAAAGGAGTGGGAAGGGAGGAGGAAGGGATTACATATGTTGAGAGAAAGGCAAGAGGGGTTCTCTGTACAAATGGGACTGAAAGTGGGATTGAAGGAGGAGACGAAGGGCGATTGGTGGATGAGAAAAGGAAAGCAATTCAGATTTGAAGTTGAATCAGCATTTCCTGACATGAACGTGACACTAATGGAAAAGATTTGGGAGAAGAATAGTTATAAGGTAATAGATTTGTTCTCTTCAAAACATTCTGTATGCAGGTAATAACATGTAGAGTTTGTTTATAATAACTTAAAGTGACATTTTTTTGTTTCAAAGTGAATTCATGGTCAGAAACAAGGAATACCACAATCACCTGTTTTTCTTCTTCTCTTTCTTTCTTTCATGAAATTTATTACTGCAAGTCATTAAAATTCAGATCCCATCATTTGTAACAAATGATGTGAAGTGTTAGGTACAGTACTTGGAATATATGTTTGTTAAAATGAAGGAAGAGACTCTTCCAACACTTTGGGATTTTATGAATGATTTACATCTGGTGCTAAAGTTCATAAATGAAACGTGGGAGAACCAGATGCTTCATTTCTTGACTGCATCGTGTCTGCACATACTGATGGTGAATTGAAAACAGGAATGTCTCATAAATCAAGCAAATCTATTTTTGTACTCTTGATTTCTATTCTGAACATCCATATAACACCCAAACAAACGTGGTAAAATTGGTTCCTTGAGAAACCCTTTATGTTTAGTAACAGTGTGGACATGTTAATAAAAAAAAAAAGAGAGCGAAAAAAAGGAACCCATTTTCAGAATAAAAAATGTTCAGAATGAGCAACTATTCTTGGAGATCAGCATTGAAGGCACTTTGTTTAGCAAGAGAAAGACAGAATGGAAGTGCTAGGCAAATTCTGCCAGTAAAAAAAAGAACTGTGGTGTATAATAAGGTGACATTTCACAGCTTTTGGCACTGGAGGGAAAAGAATGATAAAAGACTGATATGATAATTGCAGGCAGAATCTAGCCCACCTGTTGAATAGAGAGACCAAGGCTCACAAGCTTACATTTGCAGAGAGCTGAGTGAAATTCAGATGTTGTCTAAATTTTTTCATCAATGTTTTGGAATGATGCTCTTTGCCTACTCTCTTTTGTTGCTGATGTCTCCTACTGGCCTAAGAACTATAAACAATGCTTGTCATGATGCTCAGGTGTCACTATAACTTTTGTAAACAGGTTTTTAAAATATAATTAATTGACTTATAATGAAAGAATAAGCACTAGTCTATCTACCTTTTTTTAATAGAACTAATAGATTCCCTCACCCTTTCCACTTCCTTGATTTCATAGCATGTGTTTTTACACACATTTAAAATTATTATATTGCAATTCCAAAACTACATGTGAGAAATGACAGGGTAGTAATAATAAGTTTGGACGAACAAGTTGTACCAAAAGGCTTACCAAGTACCAACTGATGTGTGGTAGCTGCCCATGTGTGTCCTCAGCCTCCAACACATGCATAGTAATTGGAGTGGGCTTAGCCCACTGTGCAGGTGTATGAGGCTGACTCACCTTGAAACTCCTGTGGGGGGAATAGTGTGCATCTAGGCAGTTTTTGCAGCTCAGCATAAACTTGTTACCTTGTGGTATCTTGTTTGTGTGTCTAAGCCCTGGGTGTGCATACCTTGTTATTTCTGCTAACAATTGAAAACAAATATTTATTTAAATTTATTTGCACGTCCCACACACAGATTGAGTGTAGGTGTACTGGCAGAAGGGAGACTTTAGGAAGGATTTCATAAAGGTGAAGGAAATGGCTTAGCAGCCAGGTTTCAAGGAGGCACCTCAAAGGCAAGGAGCAACCTGAGACCACACAGGCACTCACGATGGTATCGAGGTATGCACTGCTGGCAGAGAAGGTAGAGCTTGTGAGCTACGGGAGCTGACCTGCTTTCAGAGGTAGATAGGCAGATTGTATAAACATACTATTTCTCTTCTGGAAGCCAGTGGAAGTTTTGCCTTTTATTTCAATGAGAACAAGATCAAGCTTTTCAAGGGGGAATATTCCCCCATTTCATGCTGTGCACCGCACTCACTTTCAAACTGAGGTGGAGTCACTAAAAGTGACAGAAGTGCTCTGTACTCCTCTTAGTTACTTAGCTGCTCGAAATATGTCCCTAACTAATACAATTTGCTATATGTCATAAAACACAAAGGAAAGCACTTTTCACTCTAAATATCAGAAAAACGCTCTCTTTTCTCAACTGCAAAAGTAACAGAAATGATGTGTTCATTTTAAATTCCATTCATGTAGGCCCTAATAAAAGCTATTATAAAATACAATTGTGTGGAGACAAAAAGAGAGATAATATCACTATAGCTCAATATAAAATTTAAGTAATTAAGACATGAAAACTATTACACAATTTACTATGAATGCAATGTGAATAATAAAACGTTTAACCGTTTCAATTCTGTTTTGGTGGGTTTTTAAAATTTTTTTCTTTTTTTTTTATTGTGTCTTTTGAAAATGTTTGAGATTGAAATATTGCTAAAGATCTAAATTCCATATTACTTCAGAAAATGAGCGGGTCTGAAAAGTAAGCTATCTGGATTTCCAACCAAGTCTTGTACATATTTTTATATGTTGATGTAAATATGGCACTCTGCCACATAATGGATTCTACATGAAAAATGTCAGTTTCAGGTGATTTCGATTGTGGTTGTAAATAAAACAGGACATATTGAGTGAACTATGGAAGTATTTCAGCAGTGCAAGCTAAGCAGCTGCATAATGGTTATGAAATTGTGTAGACAGACTGATGGATCCCAAGATTAAAACAAAAGCATGCAAAAAAACACTGGAAAGAAAAGTATTTTTTAATGGGAGGTGCTTAAGCTCTGCATTTTTCTTTCACATGGTTCACCATTGTGTCCTCTTCTCTGGTGGGCTTCAGCAACCCTATTGGTAAATGGCTGAGAGAAAAGCTCACTCTAGCCTTTCTCTAGTGGAGTGAATCAAAATCAGTATCTTTAATATACACATTATTTTCTTGTGCACTGACATATGCATGACAGTCACAGGCATGTACCAGCACTGCCTGGTAACACTTAGCAACATCTGCTCTGTGATCCAGCCCTATCTTTTTACTTCATTCCAGTGTGATTGTGTATGTTTGTTTTCTCGCTCAGATTTGTGGCAAACAATTTGGTTTAGCCCTTGTCCAGGCTCTCTCCATGGAACAGTATTCTCTTGAGCTGCAGGAGCTGAGAGCTCGTGCTGGTGGTTCAGTAGGTGGCACTCTTCCCCTTAGATCAGCCCAAGCCTTGGTCCCAGGTGCTGCACGACAGATGAAGCAGTAGTTCTGCAGGAAGCTAGACGACAGATCCACAGCTTGCACTGCTGGGGTGCCAGGGATTAGCATTTGCCAATGCCCAGGTTGGAGTACATCCTACACTGGACACAGTCTGTGTGGTTTGGGGGCCATCCTAGGCTTGTCTGCCATAGCAGCATCTTCCATACCTGTGCTGTTCAGAGGAGGGAAGCAGGGACCATCTTTTCCATCTGGTCCACACTTACTCTCAGGATCCTGTTCTCCCTAAAAATCTATACAGGGAATGGAAACAAGGTTTAGAGATCAGTAAGATGCAACTCTGATGTTCAGTGTGTCATTTAGGAAGCCATTTTCTAAAAAAGATCACTGGTCTGGCTTGCTAAATTTGAGGAGAGCTTGTTTGCTAGGTCTGCAGAAGCTGATAACCTGCAGTTCCATTTATTACAATTTTGTAGCACTCAAACCTTCATCTGCCAGTTCCCAGGTGCCTCAAACTTGGTGCCTTTGTTTATAAAGTCTTAGTCTTCAATGTGTCTTAGTTTCTTGGCTATTAAATGGAACTGCTAAGACTTACATATTGTGGCTTCCAGGCATGTGGCAAGGGATAAAACTGTTTGTGATGTGCTAATAAAAAAAAAAAAAAAGAAAAATTGAGGATTATGCTTATATTTGTTGTTATGATGATATGATGAAGAATCTCATTATGCAGTTTATCTACTGAACCTTTGAGTTCTCTCTCTTTCCTGTTGTCATGACTTGTTTCAAATTGGGATGAATCCACCCTGAAGCCCAAGAAAATTATAAATAGTAAGGAGCAAATATACCTATATATGTGTAAGTATGTCTGTGTGTGTATATACTACATTAAGGTAATTGAGATAAAAAGAAAAGCTGTAAGTAGGCCAAAATGGAGAGGTAAAGTCATCACAATGTGAAGCAATGATAAAAGGCAGACTCCAATTTTGGCCTATGAGATTTTATTTTTTTTTTTTTTTTTACTTAGTTTTGTATATCACCTTCTCTTAAAATTGCTAAATACTTTTCTCCCTGTAGCAGCCTCACAGTGCTGTGCTTTGCACTGGTAGCTAGAAAAGTGATAACATACCAGTGTTTTGGCTACTGCTGACCAGTGCTTCAACAGCATCAATGCTGCCTCTCCAACATTCCACCCCCATCCCTCTAATAGTCCCACTAATAGTCTGGGAGCGGGAAAGATCTTGGGAGGTGACACAGTCAGGACAGCCGAACCAAACTGACTAAAGGGGTGCTCCACACCATATGACATCTGCTTAGTAATAAAAGCTAAGAAGAAGGAGGAGAGGGGGGGCTTTGTTATTTATGCCATTTATCTTCTGGAGCAAGCACTACAGATACTGAAGTCCTACTTCCCAGGAGGTTTTTGGACATACTGTCAGGAAGTAAAGAATAAAATTTTTTGGTTTTCTTAGCTTCTGCATGCACAGCCTTTCCTCTTGCTTTATTAAACTGCCTTCATCTTGACCCACAAGGTGGGTTTTTTTCATCTTATTTTCTCCCCTCTCCCCCCACCAAGGAAGGGACTGATAGAGCAGCTCAGTGGGCAACTGGCATCCATCCAATGTCAACCATCCACACAGGAATATCTAGAAAATCAGACAACACACACCAAATATTCTCACACTTCTATTTGGAAAAGCAATACCATTTTAGAGTGGATGACTCTTCTGTCACTTTGCCAAATAGGGCCTGAAAGAAAACATTGACTTTAAAAAAATTTAAAAACTCTCTTTGAAGTTGTTTATAAGACATTAACAATGGATGATGCCAAATATCACATTCTCCATTTTGCCAAGACTGTTTTTCTTCAGTGCCTCACTTTTTTCACCAGACCCAAACGGCTGACAGAATGTCACTCTAATAGGAAAAGATATCATTTGGAACAGTTATTAATACAAAAAAAGGCCATGTTAGAAAAGGGTTAGCCATCCAAATGGCCAAGTTCAACCAGACACAATTAGGCTCGCATTATTTCCCTCCCTGGATCTTAGAAGGGGGATAATTTAGCCGTATGTTTACCTTTTCCACTTGGTCATTCAACTAGTTATCACTTTTTTTTTTTTTTTTAAAGTAGCTATAACTTCTTATCTACCATAGCTTTGATTTCTTCTTATCTTCATACTTAATGCACTGTAAATATTTGTTTATTCACATAGATCACATCATGGAAAAGATATTGCCTACAAAAGGCCGTATGTTACCTTCTGTATTAAATAGGGGTGGGAGGTCACCCCAGATGGTAGTGGATAAAGACAGAGGTGAGGAGTGTGCACTGAGGGAGACACTGAAATCATTGTTTCAAGAGAGATAGAAAACCAGAAGGACACTTTGGAGTGAAAAAAACTTATGAGCACAAGATTTCATAGAGAAAGGAAGGTTTTGTGAAAAGCTGTTGAGACATCACAGGGAAATGTAAGAAGATTCAGACCCTGGAATTTGACTAGAAGAAGAATAGAACAAACTTTAAGAGAGGTTTCAGTTAAGTTTCAGTGGAGTAAAACTGAAAATCTGATAGAATAGGTTCAAGAAGTAGGCTACAAGAAATTAATTCAGCAGGAAATTGCAGATGATGTAGACAGATAGAAATTCAATAAGCTCAGAAAGAGAGGGAAAAGCAGGCTGGATCCTAATGGTAGAAGTATATAGGAAAAAGCATGGACCTACTAAGGGTAAAAGAGACTTCTGCCCATATATTTCAACACAATTACCATAAAACAGTGCAATAGATTCTAGCAAGAGTGATTATGTTCCTATAAAAAGTTAGCATCGTGGGACTCATTCATGCCCTGACCTCTCCCTTAAAATTTGTTTTCTGGAAATTCTGCAAAAAATTTATCTTAATTTTCTCTTAAGTTTATTAATTAAGACAACTAAAAAGTTTGATCTTATTACTGAATAAAATAATTTTTTTCCATCTATAGTAATGAATTCTTAATATGAAGGGAAAATACTTTGTAAATTTTGATTATTTTTTGCTAAGCCTGTAAAGGCAACACTTTTCCTCCTATTCATAATTTTTAAGTGGTAAGTAACATGAAATTTAATGTATTTAAAAGATAAAATGAAATTCAAATAAACAACAGCATAAAATATTCATCTTGTTATTCTCAAGTTTATAAACATCTCAGTTATTAGAAAAAGATCATTTCTATTAGTGTTCTTCTAATCATGCATTGCTTAACCTTGCCCTGATTTGCTGGAATAGGAATATATATGATGGTTATCACTGGATGATTTTGAGAATCTTACCGGGGAGGAAAAATATACTTTTAGCCAGCAACACTCCAGCTAGCTCCACCTCAACAGTGTGCCCACTTTCAAGCCTGACAAAGTGGCATATTATGTTTTCTGTGTCCAGCTGGCTTAAAACTTGAATCTGGGAGCTTATGCCTTGTGTTTATTAGATAGTTAGCAAGCATTCAAGACAAGAATTCACATTATGCATTCCACAATGTGCTGTGTCAGTCCTAAGAGTCCTGAGCTGGTGAATTCCCTAATTATCTTGGGTTTGTGCAAAAGTCAGTCACAGAAGTGAACCTTGTGCAGACAACCCCCTCCTCAGTTTACTCAGTCTTATAAATGACATTATCAACTTTGCTGCCAGAGGTTTTCCAGACCTCTCCTGTTACGTTTTGGTATGCCTGTCTTTTTTATTTTTTCTCTAATCAACATATTCAAAGCAGAGCTGAAGAATGCAAAGATTATCTACTTCCAAAATCTTCTCTCCATGGACAGACTCATATGGCATCTTCTGATGAATGACAGCTTATTGTTCATTCTCATTACATTAACATGTAAATCTACTGACTGTGACTAGGGAAACTGGGAGCTTGTTTGCCCTACAAACTTTCTCAGGTGCCTGCTGGAGGCACAGTATCTCCCCAAACACCGTGCATCACTAGCAATCTCTGAAAATGCAAAACAAACAAATAATCCTAATGCATGTAGCACATAAGTGGCAGGAAGGATATGTTTTAATGTAAATTGAGCTAAAAGTTCTCAGGCTCAACTGCCTGAATTGTTTAGGAGTTAGTTGATGGTGTATAATAGCTGCTCAGCCTTTTTCTTTCTTTTCGGTGCAGACAGCGTTTATTGGCTGCGCTGATTATATCCCTGCACGTCAAAAAGGTGCAAGTTGCTCTTAACACTTGCAAATCGGCTCTTGTATGTACAGGCTTAATGTATGATAAGCTGTGTCGTGTAGACATAAATTTTGTGTGCTTGAAATTGAAGTGAACTTTGCTTGTATGACATGTCCACGTAGATATGGCCAGTAGCTGTTAGAGTCTGTTGCAGCCCATATTTATTGCTTGTAGTTAAAGTAAAAATCAGTGCCATGTGATTTTATTCAATTCAGGGAAAAAAACTAATTGTCCTTCTGCCAAAGTTTAAGTGCTACATTTTTTTCATTAGAATTTAACAAATGTTCATCTTAAAATAGACTGACAATGGGTCAAACTGTTCCACTTTATCTGTTAAGAACTTAAAATTTATCAAAGCTAGTTCTTGCTCTTCCCAGAGCAATTTGTATTTTCACTCCTGGATTTAACTCAAATTCTCCTCAGCAACTACTATTGAACAGCCATCCTAAAATATTTGACAAAGTTTGCTGCAATAGTCTTCCACTTTCACCTACATAACACAACGTTATGGAGATGTTTCAGGGCGTTAATATTGTTCATAAATCTTTGTCTCTAATGCAGAAGTGTGGCATTTTTAGGCAATATTCTTGAAGAAGATTGCTGCTACCTTGTCCCTGATTTGATATCCCTCTTTATCTTGGCCAGCAATGACCATTTCAAGAATGTGTCTGAATCAAAACCAGTTTGGAGTGTAAGCTAAATCTTCTTTCTCCCTTTAGGTTTGTATTCTACTTCATCATTTGCAGACTCACATCTTCCATAGGGACTTTTCTTGCAGTTCTAATACAAGTAATGGTAATACTTGAGGAGGTAGGTGCGATCCAGTATGAGAAAGGGTATCTTAATCTTGCCCTCTCATGGTAAAGTATACTAAATCCAGGATTTAAAAAGTAGACTAAGCATTGATGGGATTAAACGTATTACATATCTTTAAGGAAGGCACATTTATTCTTTAGTGTTTAGTGCTAAGTCCCGTGTTGAACTAAATCCAAAAATGAGATGTAGATTCTGGCATATCTTAAAATGTCGAACTGGATCTCTTGGTTCTTGCTTTGATGTGGCAATATTCTTTTAGTGCCTAAGAAACATCTTGGGTAGAGGTGAATATGTAACACAGTTTTTTAAATTCATTGTGTTATTTATAACAATTATCTAAGTCAAATTAGAAGTAGATGGCTACTAATTTTTGTGTGTATATGTATGCTTGCCCAACAATTCCTAAATGCCACTAGGAAATGAGAGTAATTTTGATATTAAAATGATTACTACCATTTTTGTAATAAACTGATGCGACTTTAGAAGTCTGTCCTTGATATCTTTCATGATTTAGACATCACACAAGCTATAATTGTGCTATTAAAGGAAAGAGAGCTAATCTTTTTGCATTTGAAGTAAGCCCTCATCATCAGACCCGACAATGCCAGACAGATCAAAAAAGAGTAAAAAAGAGCATTTAAGGAAATTAGTACAAGTGTCAGTTAAAAGGTAAAAATTAATGCACTTATTATTGAAATACAGTTGAAACCTACATTCTTTTCATTTCTTTGATATTGCTAAAGCATAAAACATTCAATTAACTTTCCATTGTGTTTGCAGGGTAGTGGGGAAAGGCAAAGCGTTGTCAGCGCAGTGTTAGGTGTGTAGGTGGTGTGTGCAAGGCAAAAATTATTAGATACGAGCATAGGGTAGAGCAAAGGCTTTTAGTTTGCAGTCGACAAAGCCAGTCAACTCTTTTAGTGTGTTCTAGGACAATGTTCTTGCATGTATACTTCTTTTCCTAAAGATATAGTACTGAGCTTCTGAGAAGGTAGCATGCATTCCTTTCATGCTCATCAGGGAGTATTTCTTTTCCCAGTTATTTTTATCTACATCATTCAAACCTGCATGGCTTTGCACCTCTTTCGTAATAAAAAGTGAATACAGATAAATTGATAATATTTTCAACAATTGA
The DNA here is from genome assembly GCF_001604755.1 of Lepidothrix coronata. Taxonomy (NCBI): domain Eukaryota; kingdom Metazoa; phylum Chordata; class Aves; order Passeriformes; family Pipridae; genus Lepidothrix; species Lepidothrix coronata. Next base: position 443,493 of record NW_016690349.1, on the reverse strand, counting down.
ATAATAGTAGTTTGCAACATAAATGAAATAGATACATTTAATTCCTACTTAGCCTCAGCCATAAATAGAAATTCCTATATTCTTTTATTCTTTGAAATCTGTTAGTAAGAGCACTGAATTGTAAAAAACTGATTTAGAATATTTCAACATGTATCCTTGATTTACAACTGTTATATGTTGGCAACACTGAAGCTGCAAATAATTTGTAGTAACGCAGTAGTTTTTCCCATCCTTTGTGCTGTTTAAAGTGAAAGCAGCTTCTTTCTTTTCTTTCTTTCTTTCTCTGTTTTTTTTTTTTTTTTGTGAGAGCACTGCAATGATATAAAATGTATAGAGGGAAAATTTTAAAAATCATACAAAACAGAAATCCCTCTGAACCCATTCAGCTAGCTGGTTAGCAAAACCTTTCTAATATACTGATGAAGATGTTTTCTCTCTCTCCTTCCACTATCCCTACATTTTATATGAATTTCAGTAATATTAAAACTATACCTTGAAGTTCAACTTGCTTTAATTAAAAGCAGTATTTGCTAATTGGCATAAAATATATGTGTGATTTTTTTCCCCATATATTTATGATTTTGCAATAGGAGAACAGCTGCTAAATATTTTCTTACATGCTGATTCCACTTAATCAACATTCTTCTTAATGGAGGCAAGAAAAGTTAGGAATTGTGTTTTACAAATGTGTTCCATGGAAACATCAGCATGATGACAAAGTCATGGCCTTTGGGGTACAAATGAGCAGGTTTACCGCAAAACACTTCTATATAGATAGGAGATAAATCTTAGTTTAAAAATCCTTTGCAATATTGAGCACCTTCCAAGCCAAATGTGTACTAGCACTTAAAGAAAATATTACCAGTTTTAACACCCAAACTCACTCGATGTTTTGATTACTATTCCTATTAATATGCACATGATAGAAGTTAATGCCACACTGACAGATTTAATGCTTTGTAAATGTGCTGAATTAAACTAGAAAGGTAAAAGTAGCCATTACCCTAAGACCTAAAAGAGAGACACTAATCAGCTGTCTTTTTTCCTCCTATCTTTTTTACAGATGACTGGGAATACAGGTTTTATTTAAAATGCAAGGCTGGAAAAAGCTTAGCCACAGGAAAAAGAAAAGGTCTTGACCCTTAAATATTGATCCCATTCTATTGATTACAAGAGATGGGGGTGGAGGGACTTTTAAAAAATGTAATCCTAAAAAAAGGCACAAAGCAGACTTAGGTAAAAATCAGCCTTAGCATTGTTATTTACAGGACTACAGAGTCACAGAAGAAAAAAAAAAAGACAAAGTGGGTGGAGCTCAGAGCACCCAAGGCCTCCAGAGCTGATGTTCAGGCTTCATAGACTCAGAAGCCAAAAGCCCTCACCTCTCATGGCAGGAGCACCGTCAGTAGACTGTGCTGTTTGTGGAAGCTGGAATATCTGGCAAGGTCAGGATCTACATTTGCAGGTAAATTCCCTACTATGGGGAAAGGGGCAGGTTGCTAAAATATCCTTCCTCTACAACCATGCTGAACAACAGATCAAGAAGAAAAAGGAGCCCCCCAGCCATCAACAAGTCAGGAGAAAAGGTAACAAACAAGGTCATAACCTTGTGTCTTACTCTGAACTTAGTGAGTCAAGTGGAAAACTGGAAGTTTCAGGGACAAACAGAAAGGAAGACTATTTAGCATATTATCCAAGTGAGGCTTTTTAAAGGCCTTTAAAATCCTAGAGCAAGCAAGCCTATGCAGTAAAGCTTCTCTGAGAAGCATTAAATCTATATTAATCTTGTAGTGCCTGGTTTACTTGAGTAAAAGGCTCTGTAATTTCATTGTCAAAGAACTGTAGCATTTCTGTAGCTTAATGGGAGGAAGAACTGCTCCCTTGCAATGTGCCAAAGTCACCAAGAATTTGCTATAGATACGTTGGCAAATGGAAACATAAAATAAACACAGACGAATGTGTAACCAAGGCAGTAATATGTATTTTAACCTAAACTACTACTATACTCTCAGCGTGTCTACTTAGCTTTTCCACATTGCATAGCCCAGGCTGCTGACAGGACTTTCTCCATTCTTTTGCCAAGAAAGCACAAGATGTGTTAGATTGTTTCTCTGCATAGTTTTCTTATAGACTTGGGGTATTCTGCAGATAGTCTTAAAGATATTTAAACTATACAGTATTTGTTGAAGGACTTCTAATCAACAAATTGTGATCTGCAAAGTGGGTAGATGTTCTAAGACCCAGTCTGGCAACATGCTGTTCTCTGCTGCGTATAATATTCCTGTTATCTTTTGTGCTGACTCTTTGCATGTTCTCCTCACTGCACGAGCAAGCCTTCTGGTCATTGCTATTATGTGCCTATTTGATCTGTCCAGAGAGGAGGCCACAAAGTGTGGACAGCCAGTAAATTAAGGGTCAAATACTCTATTCAGGTGAGATAGAGCTAAAAGTTGTGCATATAAAGTATGTTTCAGTTTTAGCAACCTGTAGAAGCAATTGTGAATCTGGACAATCAGTATTTGGAGGTGACGACCACACAGGAACTAGGCATGTGTGATCTGGGACAGCATGGTGCTTTACATGGGGTGGTTAAGTCCTGCTAAAAAAATTGGGTAGCTTAGTCTCCATAGGGTAACCTGGTGCAACATGACAGTATTGCTGCTAGTGACCAACTGTCTCAGATCTCTCTACACAGCATTCCAATGTGCCATATAGAAAAAAATACCCTAAACTATCATGGTAAGTAGTGTTTTCTGATTACACTACTCCTTCACCACTGCTCGCATTTAATTTTTACTGTCTAAAGACAACTCTGGATGATATGTTCTCTAGAAGGTATTTAGTTAAGAAGGGATCCTGAATTTTTAAAGCCACATTTATTTGCAAATTATTTTCTTCTAGGGTTTTTATTTGTTGCAGTTTCATCAGCTAATTCTGCAATCAGTGATCCGCTTCACAGTGCAGTTTTACTGCTAACAAACAAGCAAAAAAAATTTCTTGGCATAGCATCAAAGATCAAATCAAATTATTTAAAGATTATGTTTTTTTAACCAATGTTTGCTTCTGCCTGATTTCTCCCTCAATGAAAGAAATCTCTGAAATTTTAAAAGACTGATAATTTCTTTTACATATAAACTGAAAAATAGGACTTTTTTTCATGTGTGTCTATTAAATTAAAACATTCAGGACAGTAATAAACTCCCTTTGAAGTAGTTAGTGACAAAAAGTGTTTCTCAAGGGAATTAAATATTTACTTACATATTTATAAACTTTCTCAATGCTCTTTGTGAAACTCCTCAGGAACTCATGCAAACTAAAGTGGTAAATTAGAAAATGCACTGCATAATAATAGATATTAATATTTTTCTTTTACACTTGATCTTAGTACAGAGCAAACTCTGTAATTGAAAGATTAGCTTCTTCCTCCACCCTGTCAGACTTGCTTGGGTGCTTCCTGCAGTGCTCCCTTTCATGCTAGAACCCATGGATGAGGTTCCTCAGGATGAGCTGATGCTTCTGTAGGAATGGACAGAAAGATGGTTACTTTTTCCTGTAAAAAGAAATGGGCAGGGAGTGAAACTGGCATTTACTGTATAGAAATATTGTTCTGGAGAGGTTCATTATTTTCTGTTTCAGTAGACAGGGAAAGAAGTTCTGTTTGAAGAGAGGACCAGTTAATTGGATATGTTTTTCACCTGCAAAAAGGGGTGGGGCAAAAAGATATCAATTCACTATAAAGTTTGGCAATTTTTAAGAGATAGAATTAAAGACAGAGAAACAAAGGAGAAACTGAAGGAGAACTTGTTTTTGAAAAGTTAATTCACAGGAAAGACAAAATGATGTGCATGGAGGGCAAGTTCTGCAAAAGAACCAGGTGTTTCTGAGCATTGTGCCTTTCCAAATGCATTCAGTGCTGCACACCAGAAGTGTAAACACAAAAAGAAGAGGTACATAAAACACTGATTTTATTAGCTATTTCTTTGCTAAAAAAAAAGTACAAGTAGCCCAAATATTACAGAGATAATGGGATGTGTCTTTTGATTCTGTTGTTGTTGTTTGAGGATATTGGCCTAAAATTTCATATAGTAGCCTTGAGCCTCTCTTGTCTCTTACCTATGAGGGCTAGAAGTTCAAGTTCTGGACATCCATGTATTTACAGGAACGCAGCTGGATCTGTGCGAAAGCAGTCACTTGTATGCATCTTCTATCCTGAACTCATTGTGCTCTACCCATGTACAAGAGTTGTGGATTTGTTACAATTTCAGGATTGCAGAATGTATATTTTCAGTATTTAAGTGTCACCCAGAGGCTGCTCTATGTTTTCTGCTCACCCATCCTGCCCAGCTTTAGAGACACACTAATTTATGTCGTGATCCATGCTCTGGGAATTAGTGTCATGGCACTGAATAAGATTGTAAAGAAGTAATTTATTTTTTTTTTTAACCTCTGTATGTTCAAGGTACTTATCTTGTTGCATGAATATGGATGATAGTTTCCTATGAATATGGAAAAGACTGGGGAGGGATGGGTCAGTGTTTAACTGCTCTTAACCTTTCCACCAAGCTGACCTTACCAGAATATGATGCATAGGAGGGGTCGGGCTTTGCTGATTTTCTGTAGAATGCCATTAGTAATTTTTGCCACATATATTTGCCCTAAAGCCTTGTTTGCCACCTATATAATTATTAGAAGACTCTTATCGTTGTATTTGAAATTCTAAGTTGACACTTATGTCACAGTACTATGGCACACTATTACATTTAATTTCTCTTTTGTTAGTCTCATTTAATGTACTAAAGAACTATGCTCAAAAGAAGATCCCACACAGTTCTTTTCCTTACCATTACCAGCTACGTATTCCTCCCCTACCTGCTAGATCAATTTAATTAAAAAAATTAGAGGAAAAAAAGGCTTTGTAGGTTTGCGTGCTCAAAATATGAAGCGTGTAAACACCTCATTTAATGTTTTCTGAAGGAAGTGATAAGACATTGATATTTCCCTGATAGGCAGAACTAATAACCTAGTGGTATTACAGAACGATGATGCTAGATTAATTGTGATGTTGTGCACTATGTCAATCTGAGCTGTTTGGCACAAATTACGTTCACTTGATCCTTGTACAGAGCAAACTCTGTAATTGAAAGATTAGCTTCTTCCTCCACCCTGTCAGACTTGCTTGGGTTTCCTGCGGTGCTCCCTTTCATGCCAGAACCCATGGATGAGGTTCCTCAGGATGAGGACTCATGCAAAGGTGTTAAATAGCAGATCACACCTGGGCTGCATGTTCACCATCACTGGGCTTACCTTGGAATGGAAACTCCTGATGCAGCGCCATAACTGGTTATCTGGGAGTCAAACTACGACATTGTGAATGGTCATAATAGGGTTACACTGAGTGGAAGTGGAATAAGATGATCACTTGGGCTCTCAGGTGATGCTGTTTTTAGGTCTTCATATGGTTGTACCTATCTCTTCTGAAATCTTGGAAATTCTCATCAGCGTTCAATGTCCATGTGGAGGGTGGTTTGAATTTCTTTCAGATAAGATTGTAAAGTTGAAAATGTATTGCATTTGTGGGTTTAATTTATTTTTTATTTCACCATTTCTAGTGGATTTTGGAAGCAGAGGAGTGCAATATGAAGTCACAAAGAAGTACTATTCAGCCACTATGTAAGGAGTGGAAATGAACCTTTTCTTATTAGTTACTTTGCACTTAGCTGCATCTTTTGGAACAGCTGAAAACTTTCATCCACCTGCTGCAGATTGCTATCTCGATTATCTGTTCAAATTTGAAGTAGTTTTACTGTGGCAGCAGCCCTGGTTTACCACTGTTCTTCATCTGCTGTTCTCTAAATACCTAAGTTTCACAACTTAAATTTGTCAGCCGGTAGACATTTTGTGCTCTTTTCAGTGATTGAAAACTGATGTACCAAGAACATAAGCTAGTTTTCCAGAGAAGATGAGTAAGCACAGAAAGGTCTGATTGGTTTATTGGGCCCATGTGGTTAAGGTGTGCCAATTTCTGTAGCCAAGAGCAATACAAAGGAGTGGTTAGCAGCAGATGTGTGTCTCTCATTGCTCTCTAGCCTCATAGATGAGGTTTCCAGTTGTATTAAAGTAGCAGAATTTTACAGCAGTCTGAATTGGAACTGAAATTTCCAGATTGAGATCCACAACAGGAATTTGTTTGCCCATAAGCAACTATAAACATAGTGGACATAAGTAGATACTTTTGGTAGCAGTGTCTTTAAAGTCAAGCCCACATGTTTGAATAGTTGTTTTTTTGCAGGTGAAGCATAAGCCTGGTTATATCATGTCTGCAGTGGTACAAAGTACTTAGCTCAGTATTGTTATTTTTGTTTATGCTACGCATTTCCAAGATAATTCAATTAAGATAATTTTTTTGTTGTGTTAATTACAGTGGACATGTATTGCATAATACAGAATACTTTCTGGGTGAATTAGCTCCACACTGCTGGGACTACTCTCTCCTATTTCACTTAAAGGTTATCAATTACTACATGGTATACAGAGCAGACATATCCATAGTTGCTATCCTGTAGAGTTTATAGTTTAAACATGCAAAACAGGTGAAGAGAAGGGGAGAGTTTCCCATGATCTAAAATCAGTCAGGGATTATGTGCACAGCCTGCAGGATCTAGGCACTGCTCCATCCATATTGCTGTCCCTTTGGAAGAGCAGTCTAGTATAGATTAAGATACTTACACTTGCACAAAAGGGGGTTTGCTTTTTTTTTTTAATTATTATTGTAAAGTAAATGTCAGCTATTCCATCTGCCCCTCAACATAACCATCATTAATTAGCTGATTTATTTTAGACGTTGCAGCAGAGGTGGATTTTTAAGGATGGATTTCAGAGAAGCAAGGACAATTGCCTGACAGCTCAGTTCAGAGAGGGCACTCCATGTGTGAGGGGCAGGGTGGAGCTGTGTGTTAGAGAAGCTGACAAACGGCAGAGAAGATTGTTATTGTTGGTGGATTTGAAGGAAGAGCGTGAGTGTGTGTATGTGTGTGTGAAAGAGAGAAAGAGAAATGCAATTAGAGACAAGAACAGACAAATAAAGAAGGGTGGAGTTTTGAAGAGCCTTGAAGCTGAGGACAAGAAGCATGAACTTGCTGTTTTGAAACCAGAAGGGATTGAAAGGGGGATGAGTGATGTGGTCAGAGCACACAAGGACTATAACCCTCAAGTGGAAAAAAAAAATAAAATTAATGACATGCTATTTCTTGATAAGCTCAGAAAGCACAAATTGACAGAACAACCTCTGCTTCCAAAACCTTTAAGAGGCTGAACAATTTTTGAGGAAGAGAAGAGAGATGGCATCCAAAATAGCACATTAAAAAAAAAAAAATCTGAGCAAGGGCATTTGCAGTGCTAAAGCAGAATGTTAATTGAAATCCTACTGTGCCAACAGGAACATTGGAAGGAGACCAGTCAGGATTAGACTAATTAAGATGTCTTTAAAAGAAAGGGGAAAAAAAATCTACTGAAAAACTGAACAGGTTGGATTGTCTTAAAGAGGAATTTACCAAATACCCAGAGAATTTTTAAAAAATTTATAAACTGTGTCCATCTTGCAAAACATGAATTGAAGTAGACTGGAATGTTGATGCAGTTAAAGAAAAGTTGCCTTCTGAGTATCTTTGGGAGCCAATGGCTGGGAATGTGCTCTAGCACATTAGCTCCTTGTCCCCTATATTTTTATTTTGAGGAGAGATGCCAATAGCTACTTTAAGGAAGTTGGTGGCTTCTATATCACCCATGGTAGTGGGTTTCTCTAACATAAAATACTTAAGACTCAGCACCCCTCTTCCTTGCCATCACTTGCTCCCCTTTGACTTCGTGCGCCCGATTGCAGGAAGAGGCAAAGAGAGGTTCTTGAATTGGAGAGTGGAATTTCTTCTTTTACGAAGATATGGATATTGTCTGATGTGATCTTGTCACAACTACTTGTGATAGGAATATCCTTCTTTCTGAGCATTCACTACACAGTGCTCCAGGCAGCACAAAAGTGCTTCTATGGCAGTAGAACTTGAGCATAAAGATGGAGATGGTGCTTGAACTTGCCTTTGCTAGTACTAGTGCGATGCAGGATACACAGATTTGAGTCTGAGATCATTGGTAGAAGCAGTGTTTGCCAGGCAGCTTCCACAACTGGAGTTGATGACCCACATCCAAGTCTCGTACAGCCCTTGGGAAGATAACCATTGCTCCTGACTTTAGAGTGATAATGGCATTTGACAGAAGAAACCATGAATATTTTAATCCTTTAAAAGGAGTAAGGAACATGTCTAGTGTTGAGTCAAGCTGTTTGAATTATTCAGTGTGAATAAGTGAGCCAATTTATTGGACCTTTTCCTTGTTCACAGATCACTCACAACCTCATCCTTCTTTCCATGACCAGAGTTGCTTTTCTCAAGTTTTCTGCAAATAGTTTATACAAATGTCAGCCAATGGAACTTGTGATCTCTTTCCTTCAACCATTATTTGCTGTCAGCCTTGCATAGTTTTTCAAATTATTGCTTTTCAGTGTTTGGATGGCAGGACTTTTAAAGTGGGAAAGAAATTAAATAGTGAATCTCGACTAAATATACATCTGTACAAATATTGTTCCATACAAAAGTTCAAAAATGTCTAGTTGTGCAAAAACCAGACATTATCTATATAATCATAAGAGCAAATAAGCTCCTAATGGAGAGGTGTATTTTAATGGGGTTTGAATTTTGTCCCATGTCGGCCAGAACGACTTGTTCTTAGCCCTGAAAATGCCTGAGCTATCCAGAAAAACACGACATCTAATCTACACTTACTGTGTTCAGCAATAGTTTTAAAACTTGTCTGTGTATTTTATTGAAGCTGAACAATTGCAAATTTGATGAAGAGTGAATATGAATGGTATTAATATCGTTAAATCAAAGAGAACTCTGAGGAATGTTTCAGAGCCTTGATTTTATACTATTCAACTTACTTGAGTTTTGCACTGGTGTATTTATTTATTTACCAAAGCCACAGTCTTTCTACAAACATGCTCTCTCTGTAATGACATTCTTGGGAGGTCTGCAGCTTGTCTCACATTTGTACATTTATGGAGTCAACCCAAACAAGTAAGCCTGTCAGTGTAAAACCTGCATACTGATATAGTACCTTTCTTAATATTTGATATGAAACTAAACACAATAGAAAAACCAGAATCTTTCTAGAAAATAGCAGAGACAGGAAATCCCATTCTAAGCCATTTATCTAAGTAAAATGGAGTGTACAAGGTACTAAACTAGCCTGACAACCTGTATTTAGTGTAATGATTTATTTGCTCTTTGGCAAGCTCTAACCATTTACTATTAACTATTGCAGAGGAAAGGTAAGGTTATTATTACCTCATAAAGTAAATAGTGATACTTAACAAAACAGAACATCTGCCCCCCTTATTAAAATATTTTGACAGATTTAAATTGGTTAACATTTAATCTCATTTGCAATTATGGGAAGCAATAGTATGTGTTCTGAAGACACAAAAATAAATATTTTTGTGATTAGGAAACTTGTTACACTCCAACAATAATTTTTTTTCTCAGGGTTCTTTTCTTAATCTGAAAGTAATGTAGACATTACTTTGGCATTCTTGTAAATGCTGAGGCTACTTGGAACTAAGCCTACTAGTTTTAGATGACTTAAAAACCCAACCCTTATTTATTTTACTGGCATATAAAAAAGGGAAATATAAAAGCAACTGTGCTTAGCAAAACAAGTTGATAAATAGGAATCTAAGGGGATAGGCCACAACGTTTTCATGTTTTGAGAACAGAATCTGAGTGCTTCACTATCAGATATTTAAAGACAACCAGATTTTCAAAGAGAGCCTGAAATTCTCTTATTTGAATGTTTTAAGGGATGAGGGTAAAAAAGCAATACTAGCCCAGTAAAAGAAAATCATTAATTTCTATCCAGATCTGTTATATTTGGCCCGGTCCACTATGTGACCACATGACTGCAAATGGGTTGCCCCAAGATGGGAGGCAGGACCAGGCAGTCCGGAATAGCCAGACCTTCCTGGTCTGTGATTCTGTTGATTCACACTTGGTTGAAATGACTCTGTAAATGTGTCTTGAGATGGGAATTCCAGAAACTTGAGCTAGGCTGTGCTTTTTTAACTTAGGCTAGTGTATCTATTTGGCAAGTAACTTACTGCTCTGCACTTTCTCTGCCTTTTTTACACCAAGCTAAATATTTTTCTTGTCTATGTAGAAAAGTTTTTAGCTGTAGGGTTTTGTTCATCTTATACATTTGTACAATATTCAGCATAGTGATATCTGTTTCTTAGCTGAAGATTATCAGTGCAGAACACAGATTCAAAAAATTTGGATGTAACTTTGTGTAAGTAGAACTAGTCTGCTTTGCATCAGCCTCATCATTGCACGTGGCAGAATGTCCGAAATCTCTCTGTTCATCAACTTTGTTTAATATAGCACTTTTTCTACAATGTGTCAAAAGCATTTTAAAGAACAATAGCTACTGAGTTGAATAATCAATTATAGATAATAATACAGTACAGCACAGATAGCACAAAGTGTATAATTATAGTATTTGATTTGGTTCTGTTAGAAGTCAGTGGCAATTTAACATTCACATCATCAGTGGAAGCAGGAAGCCCACTGTAGATAAAAGCTTAGCATACAGTTAGTTGTGAACTCCATCTCAGCTATTCACAAACATCCTGTAAAATTTCAGCTTAAGCTGGATCTTTCTGTGTTGAATTCTGCCTCAAAAATGATCTAGAGCAGTTTAAGGTAATATTAGTTTATCTTTTTTTAATTGAAGTATTGACTTTCTGGTCTCTCTGTGGGCTGTATCTGTATTTAAAATATCATCTAAGGTCCGTCACTACAACATGGAGTATAATTTATTCAGTGGACTTTACCAGTTCTTTTAGAAAAATATTCACAAGCAAATTGCAATTTTCTCACAATTTCTCACATTCTTAGAAATTCACGAAAGCAGTTTTTCCTGAGAAGTCCTCCCCACCCTTTTCTTTTAACCTGAAACTTAAAACTAATCCCTAATATACACTAATGTGAAATATATAGCTTAGTTGTGACTGGTGATGTGATTTTCATGGCCTTGTTTGTACTTCAGATGGATAAATGGAAGCCTTTTAATCTGCTTTCTGATGCAAGTATTTTGGAAAGTGTGTTTTTTAAATTGTATTTCAATGAATCGTAGAACACAGCAGCTGAAGATTCACTGTCCCCTTACATTTGAGCTAATAAATCTTGATTGTATGGCTACTCTGAGAAGAGGTCTGGAGAGTGTTTATATCTATTTTAAATGACTATTCATATGATTTTATTCATTATTCTCTCCATACAATTAATGAGTTTTCAGAATATAATCTGAGAGTCTTTCCTTTCTGTATATTCTTTGTGCTGTTCTGTTTTTTTTTAATGTCTATTTTTGTATTCCATGTGTATTTTTTGTAGTCTATCTTGGTTCTGCTTACATGTCCAACCTCTCTCTGTGATCTTTCTGACAAGATCTTGCGACTAAAAGCAGTAGGACAAGTCATCATAAACAGGCTTGGACCCATAAATTGTACATATTCCATCCAATTTGTCTTAGTCTCTACATTAGTCCTCTGAGTCATGATCCCATCATTGCCTGAATGAGTATTTCTTTCTGTGTTTTAGCCTGAAGCAGTTGTGACAGTTATGACACTCAGAACCCCAAGAGATAACTTTATCCTCTTCATTAATTTCATTTATTCCACGTTCAGGTTTGTGGGGTGGATTTATTTGTTTGTTTGTTTGTTTTAAATCTAGGCCTAGCATAAACATAGAAATGTTTATGTTGAGTGCTGTGTTCAGCGCTGCAGTCCCCAACATAAGAAGAAGCTAGACTCGTTGGGGTGAGTCCAGAGGAGGGCCACGAAGACTAGAGCACCTCTCCTGTGAAGACAGGCTGAGAGAGTTGGGATTGTTCAACCTGGGGAAGAGAAGGCTCTGGGGAGACCTTACAGCACCTTCCAGGACCCAAAGGAAGTCTACAAGAAATATGGAAGGAAAATTTTTACAAGGTTTATCTTGTATAGGACCAGTGATAGGACAAGGGGTAATGGCTTTGAACTGAAAGAGGGCAGATTCAATTAGGTATCAGGAACAAATTTTTTACCATGAGGGTGGTGAGGCACTGCAACAGGTTGCCCAGAAAAGCTGTGGATGCCACATCCCTTACAGTGTCCAAGGCCAGGTTGCATGGGGCTCTGAGCAACTTGGTTTAGGGGAAGGTGTCCCTGCCTGTGGCAGGGAGTTGGAACTAGAAGATCTTTAAGGTTCCTCACAACCCAAACCATTCTGTGATATATTCTGTGAGCCTGTTTTGTTAATTGCTTTGATTTTGTATTTTTTTTTTCACTTTCATGTAAGTTTAAGCTGCTTTCTCCATGCATGGATTTTGAAACTGTTTTGAACCTCTGTCAAAGACACATCTCTTCTGCTTAAGGTGTACAGGTGTGCTCTTATAATCAAGTTTTAAGAGAGAGGTGGGTTAAGAACTTACGTTTGGTCAGCCATCTGGGAAGTGGTGGAAGAACAGAAGCCAGCCTCTTAGTATAACACATGGAAATTTGTAGCTATTACTGTCTGCATTGTAAGCTTCAGATCTAGCCTTACAGATAGTAAAAACTTCAAAACATTAACCCTTCCACTGCTTCTAGGCTGTTACTTAAATTTTCCTCCCATTTCATTTTATTTTTTAAAATTTTTTTCCTCCCACACTTTGGTTTTTACAGGAAAAATAGATGTTCCCACCCTAAGTAATTACCACCCTTCTTTTACTGACTTACAGCTCCACAAGATGAGCCATTGTGCTAAATAATTAGCACATGCCATTCACAATATTCTAAGAATTATATGCAACATCAAGCAGGAACTATACACTGACACATGACCATATTTTCCATGAAGTTGCACTAAACAGAAATTAGGTATTAGCAACAGGTGCATTTAAAACAAGTTATTAATTCTTAAAGGAAAAAAAAAAGAGAGAGAACAGTGTCATATTCAACCATTAATACAGTAAAGCATTTTAAAGTTTGCACTGATTTGAACCATAACCTCTTTTAACATATCCTTTGTTCATTTGCATACACAAACATTAATCCTGTGCTTGAACACAGAAATGCATTTACATAAAAACTACATTGGGATTTATAATTTATTAAGTAATTGTAGCTGAGATGTTATTGGAAACAAAGAAAACAACTATATTTAAATGCCAGGCTCTAAGGAAATATAATATGTAGGAACTTTTTAATAAGGAAGAGGAAATATTTTCTTTCTAGGATGTTGCTAATTAATACAGATTTTCTTTTTGATATATTTATTTTTTAATGGAATTTTGTGTTTTCAGATGAGCTATACTCCAGTATACTGGTGGCCCTGGAGATTATATTCTCTACTTAAATAGTGGGTAAAAGATTATCACAAAACATATCCTTACATTGCCCAGCTACCTTGCTAGGTCAAGTCTATTAGAAGATTTCTGCAGGGTGTACCTTGTTTGTGGATCCCAGTTGAAGATGGGCACTGAGCCATGCAGATTGAAGTAATTTTGGCATTTGGAAACAGAACTCAATGCACTGGGGGAAACCAGGATGATTGGAAAGGTCTCTGATGAATTCAAGCAGCAGATGAACAGAGAGATTTTACATTTCAGTTTTGGGATGAGATGCCTAAAGCACCAGTTTTATGGCATTGGAAACAGCGGTAAAATTCTTTTAATGAAATTAAGTCCTTTGTGTTTGTCCAGATCTTCTAGCCCTTCCTGCCTGTACAGAGCATAGGACTTGCCTGAGGTAGTTTCAGCTGCATCCAGGGATCTCCAGAACATCCTTGTAGAAGAAATGCATCTCCTAGTTTCCCTTGGCATTCCAAGCACAAGCTATTACTGGGATGTGAGGAATGGCTTCAAAATGTCTCAGGGAAAGACCCTAGGCCTTATTTACTTTCAAGTTATTCCTTGTGTTCTTCTCTCTCCTTAGCAGCCTCCAGCCTCAATTTTTATCTAATGCTGGGTTATTCCATAGATTCTCTCTTGCTCTTCCAGTAGGTTTAGCATTTGTTCAATCTGTATTCGAATTGACTGTATTTGAGTTGTCCTGCAGGCTGCGAGGCATATGGTCCATTGAGAACACAGGAGGGAGAGTCCTGGAGCCAGCTTTGTGTTCGGAGCCACTTCAAAGCTTTTCAGTTCTGTAGGCAAAATTTAAAGGGATAAGAAACTGTAGTCCCAGCTGAATTTTTCTTTTGTCAGGAGAAATAACAGTAAGAGAGGGAGGAGAACTCCGGACAATTATGCCTGCTGCTGCTGGAGGAAGGGGAGGACACTGCAGGGGAGGGCTGATCTCAGCAGCAGCCTTTTCTCTTTCCCTGCACTACTGAACCTGACTTTGGACACATTTTGAGCTAGTCCTCAGAGCTAACTGGCATGGATTCCAAGGGTCTGGCTAAAGGAAAAAAAAAAAAAGAAAAAAAAAGGGCAGGCACAAGTCTCCATCAGTATCTGTTATGCTCATAACTGTTTCTGGCAGTCACTTGTAAAGACAAGCTTGACCCAGGGGTTGAAATGGTCTTTAGAGGTTCTGTGATCAAAATATTTAGGGAGCGGTTGAACTCTGTAGAGGCTTAGTAGGTGATGAAAAGTAGAAGAATTTCCACAGTGGTACCATAAGATTCAGCAGTGACCAAAGAAAGTCCCGGCCCTGAATTATTCACTATGTGAAGCAGATGGCAAATAAAGATAATTTCCACCCAAATGACAAAAATTTGGCAAGATTTGTAGCTAACTTTGTGTGATGTCTTACCTTAAAAGGCAAGTTTCACCTCTAATTGTGGCTAAAGTTGTTCTCTGAACTTCGTATCTGATGCTTGTCACAGGCTGTGAATTGGGGCACGATTTGCATCCTCAGCAGTAAACTGCAGATGCATAAATTCTGTGGTGCATCAAACACGTTGTTCTTTAAATTATCCTGCTGAACTATTAAGATAGAAATGACAATAGTTCTATGTGTTTGGTGAAGTGAATATTATTTTATAATTTTCTTTTGATACCACCTTTCTAGGTCTTCCAGAAAGCTGAAATTTGTTTGATTATTAAAAGTTCATTTTGGGCATATGTTCTGTATAAATTTCTTTGGGGGCTGGGAGGAAACTGTGTAGAAGGCAAATTACAATTTGTGGTTTGCTGCTCTTAAAACATCTCAAGCCCATGAAATTTCAGATGGATTTATTGATACTTTGAAAAATATGTAAAAGTAAATAATCAGCTGTCACTCTCCATACATGTGCTCTGTTTTCTTTAACATTCTTATGTCAGATTCTATAAACTCCAGCAAGACACTCTATGCTATGTACGACTTGGCAGCTTTAATGACACACTTTAGGACTTTTGGCAAAAAATGTTTGGAAAGCCCCAATATAGCAAATCCATTGGATTTTTTTAATAGTTCAAGGTGGCAAATTCCATGGAAAATGTTTTCCAGAGGGCTGGGCAAGCAGCTGTAGGCCAGCCTGCTCCTGTTCGGTATAAAACTCCATGATGAAAATATCTTTCAGTAGTAAGGAAGTTAATACAGTAAGTAAATTTACTCTGTCTACATGCACAGTCCTAGTCTTTCATAGAAGTATATTTTAGTGAATTTTGAATATGGAATTACTCTTTTCTGGTTTTATTTTCCTTCCCCTCTCCTTGTCTTTAAGCTCCCAAAGGACAGTGTTTATCTCTAAAACAGAAAACTGGGATTCTGACTATGGTTATACTTGTGTGAAATTTTATAGATGACAGAAAAGCTCTCTTTGACCTTTGTTTGTGTGCTTGAACTCAGAGCTGGACTTATTAGTCGCATAATAATAAGGATAATAAAGAAGAAGCCAGATATATTAAAAAAGATCAGATTTCTAGATGATTCTTGGCTATGTTCTTTCTTGCTGACAGGTGATGTATGGAGCTAAAAGAAAATTGTCTGAAAATTTTGGTGAAAATTTCTGCTTGTGATTTAGTTAGATCACTTTTGCTCACATCCGTGTTTACAAAATCTTTTTAAAGTCACAACAGAGAAACCCATTGTGAAATCTATCATTAATGTTGAATTAATATTAACTATGTTTAGTGTTTGGGAAAAAAATTGAGTAAGCAAACCTTCTAGAACAATCTTTGCATTATTTGTGACAGCTGAAAGCATAAAAACACTTTAAATATGTTAACCTGTAACTGCAGCAGTAGTTCCCGATGCTCTAATATGACGTTAATTAAAAGTAAAAATAATTGTATACAATTTTTTAATTAATGTTCTAAAGATATGACAAAATTTGTTATGTTAGAAGTTGTCTATAACATAGCTACCTGGCCTGATAGTCAAATAATTATTTATATTCTCCCAATGTTCCCTGTCTTAAATGAAGTTGGTGATCTTCAGTATCTGAACATAGATACTGAAGAGATCTATGAAGAGATCACCACCTCTGCCTTTCCTTCATCTGTTTGCCATAACAGCCACAACAGAAGTTACCACTCCTTCAGTCCATTGCATAATCTTTTTTTTTTTTTATATTCCTCCCTAATATACATTAGTCAAAATCAGCTGTGTTTGAAAAGCCCTATTCCCTATCATTTTGACAGAAGAGGATTTAGAGGACAGCTACATGTGCAGTTATACTGGCAAATCTGAGGGAGGGCTAATCTCTCCTTATCTCAGCTGTACTGTGATGCAGCCATAATTGTAGAATTGCTAGGCTAGATAGTGTTGCCAAGTCTGAGCACTGGCAAAAATCAAGAGTTTGACTGAAAATTCATGAGAGTTAAAAAAGCAATACATTTGAAATTCTTTTTATTTGCCTTCTGGTTTTTTTGTTAAAGACAGAGTACAAATTTCTGACAATTCTGAGTGCTAGGAATTAGATCTGTTTTAAAATAAGATGAGATGCAACAGTTAATGATTTGATTCCAGCTGCTGTGGGTTAAACACATACATCACTGAAATCTGATAGCTGACATTAAATAACTTTAGTGTGCAGCATAGAGGGACAAAGCATTCAACGTGAAATTTGAATGCTGCTTGGTCCTGTTAAAAGATCTAGAATGATCTTATGAGCTCTCAAAATTGCCAGTTCTTTGGGAAGAAAGTCTTTCCACAGAAGTCGTCATAGAATGAGGACTTCTGAGGACGCCTTTGCAAGCCAGATGGTACCAAGGACAGAAAGAGCCCAGTGAGGGAAACGTTGGAGTATGCAGTGCGATGACAGTTTAGCAGATTATAGTACAGCCTCAAGCTGCTAAAGTGGTGCCTCTAAGGTGATCTAGGTTAGACTGTGGTACAGAAGCAAAACACTTCAAGTTATCCAGAGTCCTTCTGGCCTTTGATTTCCTCAATCTATGTGTGTGCCCAGCAGAGTTTTTGGGTACTACTTTAGCAGAATAAAAAAAAATAAAAAACTAGAAGAGATGAGACCAAAAGGCAGCTGTCCTGAGACACTCTTAAGCTTTTGGTTGTTCAGCTCTGGGGGTTTTTTTAAGGCCAACATCTCATGATATGTTCATATACAATTATACTTATGTTCTGAGAGATACGTATGACATAGGCCACCCTGAAGGAGGCATTTTCCTCTTAGGAAATTCCTTTCCTTCAGAGAAAGAAAAGAAAGAATGGATAGAGTCAGGAAACAGGTAGTTAAAGGCAACAATGAAACATATTTTGCTAAAATTGTGATTCTTCTCAGACCTTCATTAAAACCCATTCTCAGATCATGTACTGTAGCCAAACTGCATCTCACACAAATATGTTTGCCTTTTTTTGTTGACTGCCCTGTTCTGATGCACTAAGAGCACTCTTAGCTGGGACTGCCAGTCAAAATTAAAGGAAGTCTTCCTGGCCACTGCTTAACTGCTTAACATCTCTTCTCAAAGGTCAGAGGAGCTTTTCCAGGACTATGCTGTTTTGGGAATGAGAATCAATTTAAGTTCGATGTATTTGCAAAGAACACATGCGTCTGCAGGCCGGTACAGATACACCACAGACCACCTGCTTGGATCTTTTGCTAGTATCTTGCAGCTAGCAGTGCATAGCACACTTTGGGTCTAGTATGAAGTGAGGACCTAAACAAAGATAGGTCAAATTTTAGAAGAGACTCTATTCATGAAGGTACCTGAAGTTCAAGTGTGTAGGCCTCAGGCCTACACACTTTAAGCTCTTAAAAATATTACGACTTATGCATTTTTAAGAGCTTTGGTGACTACTGTGTTACTGAGGACTAATGTGGGAAGTATTTTTCTCTGTGATTATATGGATTCCATTTTGCAAAATTTTTATCTGCAATGTAAACATCGAATATAAAGTGCAGGTGTCTAAGTATGGCTGAGTTCTTTTATTTGCATATAGTGCAGTTTATAACAACCACATTTAAAGTCTTACCTTGGAAGATAGGCTGCATGAACACAAAAGCAAGAGTTAGTGATTAGATCTACATTTGTGCCTGGATAATACAGAACAACTGGTTTTACAATAGCAGTAGAGATATTCCCAGTTATGGATGCTCCTGAAACCAGTGACCAGTGTCACAGCTAAGACTTCCTTTCCACTTCTTACATAGTTTACTTCTTTTTTTATTTTTGGCTGATGAATGTCGTGGTGAGAGAGACCAAGCCAAGGTGGAACAGTAATGACTACATACAATTGCGTGCAAACAAGTAAAAATTAGCAGCTTAGCCAAGAGCTGTTCTGCTAAGACTTACTGAGTTAGCATCAAGGTTGTAATGACCATATAAGTTGTAATAGTTAAACATACTGCTTTTGATCAGCAGCCTCTTTTAAAGAGCTGTTTAGGAAAAGCAACAGTTATGCATAACTTGAGCAGTATTGTTTTGGTTGTTAGCACAAATTTTGTGTTTCTGTTACAAAAATTAAAAAGAAGATATACTGTAAATATCACTATGCATTAATGAAAATTTTGATTCCATGTGTTGGACAGCTGAGAGTAAATCCTTATGGAATGACATTTCTCCTCAAGTTGAAACTTTGTAGTGGAAGAGGCAAATTTTACGCTGTAATTATAAAACTCTGAAAGCAGAGTTTGAAAGGGAAATGCTGACAGATTCCTTACTATGTCACTAACAGAAACTATATAATACATGCATTTAATTGGAAAGTTAATAAATATTCCTCTTTTTTCAAGGAATTCTGAGAGTCATACAGTGAAGTGACTTTGAACAAGAAAAGATGTAGAGGATGAATAGGGAGTTTTCATTATCCACTGAAAATACAGAGAAGGAAGAGAGAGAGCTATTAATAATTCTGTTTGTGTATGTGCTATATAACATGATACACAGAATTAATGCAATAATAAATATACATTTACAGATACACATCCTTTCCACGGAAGTCTTAGTCAATACGTAACAAGAAGGTCGGTGCATTTTGTAATAAGTTCACGACTGAAGTTAATTGTATTGTATTTATAGCCCATAGAGGTGGTTCTCATTTTAGATCAGGACTTTCATTGGTAATGTACTAATAACCACGGGTTCCAAGAGGCTAAACTGAGACAAATACAGAAGAATTCAAATCAAAACATGCAGGGGTTCTACATAAAAGTCACTGAATGGAACAGACAAACTCCTTAAGATAGAAGAGAGGGACACACATATAGAATGGAGAGATTTCACTGCTTTAAGCTATATTTACTTAGTTTCATCCTTTTCAACTTCAGATAAGTGTATTCCAGGCATTCTGAATTTTAATTATTATATGTCTTATATATTACTAAAGCCCCATCTGTGGTCCATTTGAACTTCAGGTGAGACAGAGAAATTGTAAATGAACATATTTTCTCTTTGCAAAGAAACAGATTTCAGTTTTGATATTAGTTGGTAACTGGAAGTTAGATGCAATCTCTTGAACTTGGAATATGTCTGTTCTCTACATCTTGTTTTAAATGTGAAGATTTCTCCAAATATATTAAAATGGAACTCAGAAAGACATATGCCCCTGATTCCAGAACTGACTCTGCCCTGGGCTTCTGCTTTGGTTGCCTATCACAATATGTTTCTTGCTCTGTTCTGAAGAAATACAATGGATATTGCCCGACTGGCAGAATTCCAGTAGCTGCATATGTGCTGGGCAGCCTTCTTCTGTCATCCAGAGTACAGTTTTGCTTTTGGCCTGTAGGGAAATATTGCAATAAACTGATACAGTCTCATGGCTGAATTCCTGTCTTGTTACTCATTTTATTGTGGCAAAATGCCAATATACTTGAGTGGGAATTATGCCTGAGTGGGAATAGAGTCTAAGGACTTTAAGGTTTTGTGTTTGGAGAGTAGTACAAAGTATTAAACCATAGAGATATCCTTCGCTGTTTGTTAAAGGAGGCATTTTTGTTTTATTTTCTTCACTGAAATTTGTCCACTTTGCAAAAGGGAATGTAAGTAAATGAGTATTTTTTTCATTGTTAATGATAATTTCCATGAATTATAATGGAAAGGAAGATCTCACAGAAAATGACAAAAGAAAACCTGAATTGGAGAAAATTCTACTAAAAATGTTGATATTGACTTGAATAAAGTTTCCTTTCCTTGAGCAATCACAATTTTAAATTTATCTCTGTGAGAAAACCCATGTATCTATGTTCATGTTCTTTAATTCTGTTTTATGCAAGCATAGCATGCTTTAGACTTTTTAATTTAAATATTTCAAAGAACCAATTTATGGCAGAGGTGTTACTTTCCTTCTTAAGTACATATTATGCATTTTTTATTACAATTTTGCTACAGCCAAATGTCTTAAAAGCCTGATTCACAAACCACTTCACTGCTCTTCAAGAATGAAAAACAAAGAGTATACACTCAGAACGTGACTTACCTTTTGAAATGTTGTAAAGCCTTAGAAATTAAAGCAATTTAGACCTGGCTCTTATTTTTAGGTTTCAGAGTATTTTGGCATTTAGTTTATTTGGTCTGATTATCATTTGATGTAGCTGGATTTATTTAAAAATGCTGTCTCCATGACAGCCTTGTAAATGAACCTTTTGACTCATATGCGCTCTCTTTCTTTTAAAAATAAATCTTATTCACAGAAAAAGCTTGCAAGTGAAAATATGTACAATTTCTTTTACTGTGGGAATACCATGTGGCTTAACCAATGGTTACTGTTGAGTAAAAGTGATTTTGACACTGTATTTCCATGATTCATGGAGAAAATTGATCCTTTAGGTAATGACCCCCAAAACTGATGCACCTTAGGAAATAAAAATGTTTTTGTAGAACTGTGAAGGTTCAGAGGAACATCACAAACTTAACTGTAACAGAGTGGTTTGCTATTCATGACTGAGCACTCATAGTTCTCCTGGAAAAAAATTGGTCATGCTGAATGGGACTGGCTCGAATCCTGAACCTCATAAGCAGCTCTCTTTTGTTACCCAGGATGCCAGGCGGAGTATTTCTAAATCTCTCTGGTCCAATATCCTATCTCTAACTGGCAGCATCTGCATCAGTGGAGGTTATAAGGAACTCCAGGACACCAGTGTAATCCAAAATTTGTCAGGCTTTATGTAGACAGAGACATAAATTTTGTGCTTAGAGAGCAGGAAACCTAAGTTGAACTTTGCCTTCAGGACAAGCTAAACTAGTCATGTGCTTATCTCTGCCAACATGTATAATCTGCTAATTGGCTCACGTTAACTGAGGCACAGTAACATTGCGCTTTAGACAAGGCCTTCCAGTTGATTCATATCCAGCAGTCTGATGAAGTATACTGATAGTTTTAATTGGATTATGAATATTTATCTGATATTAAGTACATTTCTATACGTGTACATTTATAATTAACTTATTTTAATCCTGCCAAACTCCTGTTTTCAGGGTAAAGAGTTGTTTTGTTTGGGGTTTTTTTCTGGCATGAATTTTTAGTTATCAGTTGAAAATTTGGTTTTGTTTCCTTTTGCTGTTGTGCTATGAGAGAGAAATTTAAATCTGTAAAGTTGTAATGGAAGGAAGAGACTTCACATTCTCCCATATACATGCCTGTGTAGCAGTCATGTCCAAACCCAAGCTATTTGCAATTTTTTACTATGTGCAGGGGTCCACGTTCAGAGAAACTGTATTTTAGGTGGACTGTTTTTAAATTTTTAAACTGGTTAAATGGTGAACATACAATATTAACCAAACATTATTAATTGAAATATATTCATTTATTAGATCTAAAAATTAATCAAAAATGTGTACCAGCAAAACTAGAATCCTAATTAACTAGGCCAAACTCAGCTAGAAAAAGCTCAGAGAGGTTAAGGGATATTCCCAAGGTTACGTACTAAGATGTTAGTAAAAGAGAGAGCAAGTTATGGAATAAATGGGTATATGCTTTCACAATAGGAAGATTTTATGTTGAGTATGCCAGTGGAGTTTTCTTGTAATTAAGGTCTATTAAGAACGTGTGAAGGAAAGTCAAACAGACTTTTCTTATTTCAGTAGACCACTGAAGTTACTACATGTGACTTTAGCTACCAGACAATTTAGATAATTAGCTGCAAAAAGTCTCTTGTCCATATGATAAGAAGCACAAATAAAATTATAAAGAAAATTCTGAACGGCAGGTCAATAGTGAAAAACAGTGATTGAGGTGTCTCCGACAGAAATCATAAATAAGGAGAAAGCTCAGAAACCACCTGGACTTCCAAATCTGACACTCAATAGTTTGGTATTCAACAATCACAAAACTGGATCCATTGTAGGGTCTTATCTGAGTCTTATCTGACTTAATTGTTTAAAGTACATGGATTAATTTTTTCTGAATTTAAAATTTTTCACTGGTTGTAAAAGATTCTAATACAACTATGATTCATCTGTATTTTGTATCTGAAGTGAAATAACAGTGAGAAATATAGAAGGAAAGTACACAACTAGGAGGAAGCAGCAGCAAGAGGGCAAATGGGGAAATGTGAAGTGGGAAGGAGAACAAGGTTCTGAACATTAAAATTATGAGATTCAAGAATTGCCTTCAAATGGGCCAAAAAAAACAGAGGAAAAAAACCAGTGAAATTTAATTTCTAAGAGAAAAATAGGAGATGTATGGGGAAACTTGCACTTTGGGCAAGTCAGAGTTACATTTTTAGTTAACACGATCTGTTCATCTCTTCTCTTCAAATGTATATATTATCACCCTTGAGAGCTATTACCTAAGCTCCAAGATAGTGCTTTACTTAGTTAACATGGTTCATCTCTTAAAGTCCTCTACCTAGAAAGATTTTTAATATCTAGCAAAACTTTTTTTTCCTGCAAATTAACACATTGCTTTTGTACTGCGTTTTGACAAAGTAGTCTTGCCTACTATTTTTAAAATAATTTTTAATATACTAGAAGGCTTTCGTCATGCTCTTTCTTCATTTTTCTCTATTCTAAATATATTCAGTCCTTTCAGAGTTTCTTTATAGCACTTGTTTTTGAACCTTCTTGCTGGTTCTGACACTTCTGCAGATTTGGTCTGTGTCTTGGCTAAATTGAGGTCCCAAATGGACACAGTTATTATTGAGGACACTCCATTCCTAGCTGAGGATAAAATTGTCACTTACTGTTGAGATACTCCTCTTAAAAATTCCGGGATGACATTGACATTTCTTGCAGCACTAGCATTGCTTCATTCTCAGTCTAAGATCTACTATAATCCCCTAACTACTGCATGCAATATGACCATAGCCAATTATTGCTCACTGTACATTTCTGAATGTTATTTTTTGCATCCCTGTATGAAGCAGTTTGCACTCTTTTTGTCTTCGGATTATTCTTCTAATTTACTGAGGTTGTTTTAAATTCTAAGTTCCTTCTTGCCATAACTCACAGGTTTTATAAATTTGTTCTTTTCTGTATCATCCAAGCTGTCAATAAAAACTTTGAATATAACTGCATTTGAAAAAAACCTCCTTAGGAACAATATCCAGAGTATTGAATTGATAGTTTTTCAGTAATTTCCATATTTTGATCATATTTCCATTGGATTTTAGCCACCAATTCTCCAAGATTTCCGAATTCTTCTTTTGCAAATTCCATTCTTCTAGTAGTACTTTCTGTTTTGCTCTTGTTTTTCAAATGATAGTCATTTCACAGTAACTTTCAAATGATTTTGCACATTGAGATTTTCAATCACATTGAACTAATCAGAATTAAATCTGAAGTAGCTTTCTCCTTATTTACTCCACCTAAATCCAGAGTTATTGGTGCTGCATTCCAAGGAAATGTTGCACAGCTTGTGTCCTGCAGCATTGTTAATCAAATAAATTATATCCTTTTTGTCATTTTATTCTGGGCTCTCCTCTTTACTAAATGTTCAAAAAATGTCTCATCTTTCTATTCCAGTTTTAGTGGTCAGAACTAATAATAACGGGCTTCTCTGCTGTGTTGTTAAATTGGTTCATCAGTTTTCTGTATTATCAGTCTATCAACCCTCACCAAGCCTAAATTATAATTGAAATCTCTCCCACTCCATGTCTAAATGATTAGTGAGGCTGCCCATGCTGTACATAAGAAGCCAGTGACAAGATGACCAGAGCACTTTTTTACATGCCATCCTTCCATCTGTGGGAAAAATCTCACCTATTCTGTATCACTACCTTTGCCATTTACTGTTTTAAAAGTAAAGACAGGTGGGAAGAACCCTGGAGAAGAATCTTGAGAAGCATATGTATGTGCTTCTGGAGGGCAGGTAGAGACAAACATGTCTCTGGTATGAAATAATGTTCCAGAAATACTTAGTAAACAGATGGTGGGGCTTGAGATTTGCAAGACATTGGGTCATTTTCTCACTGTGGAGGCACTGTCCTTCTTTAGGATGGTATAGCTGACAGACTCCACAATGAAGTCTTAAAAAGCATAATTAAAGATTGGAAGGAGAAAAGATGATGTAAATTGAGCCCTGGCTTTGGGCAGTATTAAAGACACGTTTAAAAATTGTAGTATCATATTGAAGTAGTAAGATGAAAAGAGTATTGAAAAGATTGTACTGACTAAAATTGCTGAATCTGGGCTTCAACAAGATAAATCTCCCTTGAACTAATCCAACATTAGACACTTGGGAGCAAAAAAAACAAAACCAGAAAACTACTCCAAATTCCCCAAATGCAACCTCACCACCACAACTATCCAGTCTGTTTCCTTTGAAGGGTCTGCAAGCAAAAAAGCATTATTTTTGTGCTTGAACAACTGCAAGCAAAGTGAGTTTTAAACATGCACTGAAGAAAAACGGACTCTAAACATGGTCTGAAGAAAAACAGACTTAAAAAATTTATTTTTATTGCCCATACAAAAAAAAAAAGAGACTAGCAAGGGGAAACCTGACTGAATTCCTGATACTTTACCATACATTGCTGTATCTTTTAAAAATCTTTAAATTAATGGTTATCTAAGTTGTCCTGTAAGTGCAATATTTTACTGTAACTGTTGTAATGGGTATATTGACCATTTACTTAATATTAAGAAACTATTGCCGAAGTAGCTCTATTATTAAAAATAAATCACATTTTTCGGTAGTTTAGATATCAGTTGTCTTCACAGAACAAGTGTCTTTTCTTTCTCTCATCACCACTGTTGTTTAGTAACAATGTTAGTTTGAAGCAAACTGGAAAAAAGAATTCTCTAAACTTCTTCCTATTAAAGAATAATGTTAATTGGTTAGAGTATATAGAAGAAGGTTATATGGCCCATTGACTTTATATAGATTGAAATGCTAAGCAGGGCTAAGTAGAAGCATCAGTAGGGAATAGAGGGTAAGTACTCATCAGTTTTATGTTCTCTTTCCTATTTACTGCTTACCCCTTACAGTGTTTTACAACTAGATACACAAAGTTTTCTTGGGTGCTTCATAAATAAAAATATATTTTTGTTTTTCTTGGCTAACCTGCCGGGTCAGTTGTGAGGGAAATAACACCTACAAATAGGATGCCTAGGGGCAAAAAAAGGAAAGGTATTTGCTAATAGGAATCACCTGAGAGCATCCAGGCTAAGAAGCAGTGACACTGTTCAAGACCTTTTTTTGAGCCTGAGAGACAGCCATTTCAGTGGAAAAGGATTGTAGAGATTTGTAATGGAGATGGTATCTCAGGATGTTTGTCAAAAGTGTTAGTTGCACGAGAAGAAGATAATGCAAAAACTGAGGCATGAAGTATCCCTTGCTTTAATGTAGATGAGGAGATCTGATTTGCTGGAAAATACAAAACAAGAAATGGAGGGGTGGTGATGGTGTTACTGTGTTTAAAGAAGTTGAGGAGTTACTGCAGTTAACAAGTTATTGATTGCTCACAGAGTAGCATATTAAAAAAAGCCCAAATGAACAACCGAAACAAACAAAAACCCTTTCCTTTTGCAGTTGGGATAGTTTGGAGCACACATGAGATGGGTTGCCAGGACTCAGCTGGTGGATGGTAACGTTTGGAACCATGGTAACTCAGCCTATATGCTTTCACACAAGTTTCCACTAGATTTATTTCTTCTTTACTTGAGCATAAAATCAGAATTAAGCTTTCTTATCTATACTTGAAAGACACTAATGATAGTCTAGGGACTGATTATAGTTCAGATTAAGATTTTCTCCCACCTTCAGAAAGATAATGAAGCTTTCAGCTGAATACAAATATAACTCATCCAATGTGGAGTGTGGTTGTCTGAATACAGGACTTAGTCTGTTGGCTGTATCCTACTGAATAAATTTTGCAAGACATGCTCAGACTTCTAACTGAGACTTTTTATGCAATGTGTGGGGTCTGAGATTGGAATTTTTCCTGTTATTGTCCACAGCATTAAAACAAACAAAAATAATTACAGTTAAAGAATATAAGCCTTTAGGAAATGCCTTTATATGATGCTTAAAAATATGGCTTAATTCTGGTCTCAGTGAAAGTCAGTAATGAAGTTATAAAGGCATGGATTCTAAACTTCTTTACCTTGTTAAAATAGAAAGCCATCCTCTGAAATCCCTATTAACTTGACATCAGAAAAAACAGTCTTCTAGTGTTGGTTTGTGAGATCTGGGGAGGATGCATCAATTCTAGCTACCCTAAGTTCACAGCTAGATTTTGTCATTCTGCAGTCAATCCCCCAAGAAGACAGATTTCATTTAAGCTAATATGAGGAAGCTTCCTCACAAAGAGCTGGCATTGGAAGTTGTGAAGGACCTGACACATAATAGTTATTTTCTGGGTCTAAAATGAAAGATACAACTGAATTCAACCAATACTTGCCTTTTCCCTGCAATCACTAGAGAGCGATTGTATGGTATACACACAGCTGGTACTAATGGCAGATTCCCTTCTCAGTGCTCTGCTGGGAATCCAGCATAGATGAATCCCCTGGAATTATGTGATTTGCTGGTACAGCATTTTCCTTGCATCTAAGGAAACACATTCTAAATGTGTAAGGACAGATTGAGGGGTGCTGAAAGTTAAAAGAAGTCATGATCAAAGAGGAAGCACTGGAAAATAGAAGTAACTATCTTAAAATTAGTCACTTTATTTTAATCTCTGCTTATATTTTTTTTCTCCTGTCTCTGTCCCTGCAGTAAGACTTCCATCCTTCTTGGAACTCCCCAGGGCTAAGTTCAGAAATCAGTCACTGCCTCCTCTAACATTTCCTTAATATTTTTCCTCTGTTCCTAACTTGAGGCTGGTGTTGTAGTTTCGGACCATAACTCCCACTGGAGTATTAAGGTGCACAAAGATAAAGAATCAGGACAAGAGCTAATTGATGTTCTTAATAAACTCCTATTCTCCTTACTATTAGTGAGATATTATTTTTTTAATTATTTTACTGTATGTCAAATATATAACGTTGTACCTTGGTGTATAATTGTTTTTTAATTGGTGTTTTATTCCTTCCATTGAAAATTATGTCAGGAATAAAATGCCAATATTTCTTTTGTAATTGACAGCTCATTTCTGTCATATATTAAGGAGGATTAAAACATCAATTTAATGATGATAGTGTGACATTTTAGATATTTGACCCAAGCTTCAAATGATAGAACAACTCGTGGGTGGAGGAACTCTATTCCTCTTATAGAAATGATGTTAATTAGTTGCAATATTTATATGAGAAGAGGAATAAAAGAGAGAAGGGGAACTTGCCCTGTCAAAATGTTTGCAATTTAATATCAGTGTTTGGCAATTATTAAAAAGGCACAGACACAGAAAAGTTTGCAACAGTGGAAATATAAAGATGATCAGTGTAGCAGTTGGTACCTGGAAATTGTTGGCTTTTGTCCACCAATCCTCCAGCAATACATTTGTTGAGTCCTCTGTTCTTTCAGGTGACAAAGTTCACAACTTTTAACCCCTTGCCTCCTCCTCAGATGGAGGAGGTTATGAAGTAAGACAAAACATATCTCCTTATGTCTGCACAAGGGATTTTATTATCTACTTCAATGCAAAGTGCTCGTGGAGGCAGAGTGAACCACAATTTGAGGAGCTGAACCTTGCTGTCCAGGAAGCTAAACATCTATAAATCATAGTTGGTATCAGTTTATTTCTCAAAATGTTTGACTCAAATATCTGAAGATGACTGGTGCAGCATTTCCTGGGTTTTCAATGCTTGCCCAGTGTGCAGGTAGATAAAGATGAAGCATGGATGACAGAGGAAAGGCCATAGCTGACTTCTCATACAAGATAGAATAGATCTGTGTTGGACCCTTTTGATGAGTCTGTCTGAGAATTACAGCCAAAATAAAGCTACTTCTCTCCAAACAAAGTCCAGACTTGATGGAAAGCTGAAGCTGATGTACTGATTTTCATTTGCTGGAAAACCTGGTAAAATGGCAAAGACTGGAATTTCTGCCCTGTGTTACAACAGTTTTCCAGTTCCCTTTTGTCGCTTAAACTACTTGAATTCCAAATATTTTGCAGTGCCAGCTAATGCTATACAGGTGTCCTCTGTATTATTCATGCTTTCAACTCTTTCTCACTGCCTAGATCTTATATTTTCCCCCTTCCTTTACTGTATCTTCTACCAAAGTACCATAATCACCTTTGTCCCTTTTCCCAAATGGTCTCCTCTCCATAGTACAGTCTCACTAGATTAACTCTTGCACATTACAACCTGTCCTAAAAATATGTCTTTTGTGCTGCATACACTGAAGCCAAATGATTTAAGTATTCCATCTCTTCAGCATCTGTGGTGGTCTGCTTTTGAATGAGGAGCAGTGTGGAAAGAGGACCACTGCTCACAGTATTAGAAAAGTAACTGTTGTCTCACAGGTACCACTTTAAATCAGCAGTCAATAACTGGAAAGATGAATTATGTATCACATGCTTGATCCTCACGTATATAGTGAGGTAAACTGTCCTTGCTTGTGCAAACAGCTATACAGAATTAAACAGCAAAAGCAGCTGTGTAAAACCCCATTTTTCCTTAACATGTAGTATTCCAACAGCCTGATCCAGAGATTACTGGAAACATGAGGATCCTTTCTGTTGACATAAATTATTTCTGGTTTAGACATGAATATACAAAATATAAAGGGCATTTAAAATTCTTATTTGAAAATTGTTATCGATACCAATCTGATTGCATATCTGTACCTGAGATGTAAACAAATAGAAATCGAGATGTGTATTTTTTGCAATCAATCTCAAATGTACCAGTTACTGGCAAATTGAACCCTTATTTGCAGGCCAGCTCTTGAAACTCTGCTTCAAGAACATATTCCACAGAGTTTACTGTCACTGCAAGCAGTTTTTCTGTCACCTGAAACCTAGGTTGTAAAGGTTTTGAGGTTCAAACAAGCCAGCACAGAAGTCACGTGCATGTGCTCACCATAGGCAGGTGGCCAGACTACCTCATTGAAGAGATGGTGCTAGTCTCATACTCTCTAAGAATCACTCTGCTGTATTGCAAATGACACCTTTGTAAAAGAGTTATAATTTTTCCCCTCACAGAACTTACGTTCTGAAGAAAGCTTGTCAAAACATAATTGTAATTATGTAGCACAATATTTTGTAGATTTAAAGATGTTTTAAAACTTACTATATTTCTGAAGCTTCCAGGCTTGAAACTAGAGAAATGTGTAACTACATTGCTTTTGTCTTTTTAGTTCTCACGACAACTGTTTAACTTGTTTAGATTCACACCTACACTAATCCTCTGATTCTTCTCATATTCTCCTACTTCTGAATGAACTCTCATATTTTAGTAAAGTCTTGCAGTATAGATATAACCTTGTGAACTCCAATAGTAATGCACAGACTAAATCATCCAAGAGTTTTAAAGCTGCTAGTTGCATATCTTGTGTTTCCTGTATGTGCACTGGAAAACAACAGTGTCTAGATAATAGGAGGTAAAAATAACTAAAAAGAAGAGACACATATCTCTAGTCTAAACAAAACAGTGTATTTTTAATTGAAATAACATTCAGTAGAACTGAACATCAAAACATTTAACTTTTTCAAAGTTTTCAGCATTAAAGAATTAAGATGAAACACAATTAGGAAACAGAAAACTGCAACATTGTAGAGGATGGTCACTTTTTGTATGTCATGTGGCTTTAAAAACAAGTCAGATAAATGATGATGCCATTAAAACTGAACTAATTAAAGAAAGCTTCTTTTAAGAACTCATTAACTGCAACCTCATTTGCATAATGATGCATATTAATTAAGTTTTAATGAATCTGAATTTGCACCAAGCCTATTCATGTTGGCTTTGAAACAAATTGAACAAATTAGTTAAAAGCTTTTTGGAATCTACTTTTCACACCAAACAGGATATGAATGCAATCATCTCCACAAAAAAGAAATATTTTTCTTTTAATTTAATTCAAAGGTATGCAGACCCATCTATTAATTATTTTTAAATGCAATAATTTCCACCTTTTCTTTGCAAAATCAACAGTATTACTCATTCTTGAGCGGCATGTATTATAAATGTATGTTGTGGGATAAAATCATTACAGCCAATTTATTGAAAATAAGGTGGAAACATTTGACTTCAGGGTGCATTTAGTTTACTTAATACATGGATTTCAATTTTGTTGGTAACCTTTAGGCATTTTGGCTGTCTGCAGAACAACCACTAAAACTGTGTTTTTTATGTTGCTATCAATTTTTCAAGATATATGTAAAATGCTAAATTGCTCTTATAATACCCATTTCCTAATGTAAGATTTCACACCATCATAAGTCTTATAAGTATTATAGGGGAAAAATAATTTCTAAGCTTTTAAAAGCTGCATGTTCTTGCTTTGGTGTTGTTGGATCTTTTTTTTTTTCATACACACAGGCGTACACACACAAGCAGCAGAATCCAATTTTAACAAGTTTGCTTTCAGCTCATAATAAAAACAAGAATTACAGCAGAAACACTATTGATTTCCTTATACTCCATTGTGTCTTCATCAAGAATGAAGAGATTTATGTAATTACTGCTCCATCTTTTGTTGTTAGAAAGCACTTTTTTGTAAGTCAGCAGATACAAAGGCTGGAATGCTTTTATTGTTGAGATTAAAAGATAATTTTTTTTCTCCTTCGGTTAAACTGTTTTTCTGTGATAGGTTCTTCAGGGAGGCTGACAGTTAGGAAGATACTATACATTGAAACCTCACAGTTTTTAATATAATTTTCCCACCATTTTATCTTATACCTTCTTTTCTTACTAAAAAAGCAATTAAAATACATTGAAACCACCCCCCTACCCTAAACAAACTCCTCTCTTTAATTCTCTTTTGTTTCATTGTCCATGTTGGTATCCTCTGCCACTAAGCTGATACCGGTGCAGATTCCCTGCAGCAAAGTACTTTGAATACTTTTATACTTATTGGTACAAATCACAAGATGTTGTATTATCACCCCTAATGATTTTACTTCTTGCTTTTCCTTCCCTTCTCATCAACAATTTATCTTTCCTGTTCATTAATAAAGTTAAACTTGAACATTAAATATCTGAGAGACTTGAGGACTCTGGTCTAGAATTGTGTTTTTAGAATGCAAATCTCTCCTAAGTGTCCATTCCCCTAGTGGAAACTAGCTGTACTGTTAAAGGCAATGAACCTACTGGCAACATTTTAAGGAATTGCATTACTGGGTTATAGAGGCAAACAAATGCCTGATTATATTGTGATTGTTTGCCTCACAGTTAAGTAACTGTATGGAAAATTTTGGAGTGAAAAAAAAGATTGATTAGATCACAATTATGAAAATTGGAGAGATCCACCTTGATTTTTTTTCACATTTGTTATTAGAATTTCTACAATTTAACCCTCCTTTTTTTACCATAGATTGAAATTTGAGAAACACATTGTTTTAAGTTGTGGATCATTGTCCAGGGTAAAAATGTCATCAAGGCTAAGAGAAATGTAGACTTCTCTGTGATTTTGAGGGCAATGATTATATTCTTCAGTCACTTTAAAATAAGATATTTCCCCATTTTTAAGCTTTTTTTTAATTCTTGTATTTTTATAGTGTACTGTATCTTGAAAACAAAATGAAGCTATTAAATATTTTAAGTACCATCTGATTTCCAAATAGGAATAAATTTTTATGAGTTCACAACCTGGAATAAAGAAAAAGAATTGCTGTAAGTTATAGAGTCATAATTCTTTTGAATTTTAGGATCCCGGATTAACCAGTGAACATTAACACCATTATAATAACCTATAATTAAAAAAATAATAGAGGCAGTTGGGACCTTCCATTATGGTCTCTATTTAAGCAGACAGATATCATTACAGATAATAGTTTTATATTTGCCAGATATGCAGTCACTCTAACCTATAGGCTGCTCCTGTAACCTGTCATGTAACCCGTTGCTTTGTACGTTACACTTGAATATTCATGTTTCTGGCCTTAAAGATTTTAAGCTTTTTGGAGACATAGAGCACAATTTGCAAGGGAGGTTTGCTTTGTTCAAAATTACTTTTAATCTTATTTATCTGATTTCAGGAGGCTTTTCCTTTGGGAAGTGTTTTGTGGATTTTCTTTTTTTTTTTTTTTTTTTTTTTTTTTTTGAATACAGATTTAGTGTGCAGAGCTGGTTTTCTTTTGGGGAAATTTTGACAGAAAGTGTCTTCCTTGGGGGAGGTCAAGAGTCATTGGTATTAAACTAGACAAGCTGGTAGTGCAGTGTTAATGGAAATGGAAAGCAGATGTTTGGTAATTAGGGGAGATGTGAATGACAAGGCTTGAGAGGTACGGTACATGCGCTAGCTGGCACAAAGCAGCTGTTGTTACCGATTTCACTGTCAGAAATGTACACAAGTCAGACCATCCCCTGTGAGTTTGCCATAGCAGTGACAATTAGGAAAAATTGTATTTGATTAAAATAAGTAATATATCATACAAAGCAATTTTCGTAACATTTAGAAATGGCCTGGGTTAAAGTCCATGAGAATGAACTAGATGTAAATGAAGCTTGCTGAACTGACAGTCCTTAAAAGTAGTGGAAGTCAGGATCAGTACTGACAATTGATTCTAAGGCTTTCTAGCCTGACAGAGAGAAAAGATAATTATTTGAGCTTCTAAAGGGTACAAAAGAGAATATTTGAAAATTAAAAATTAAGAAATAAATTAATTTTTCTAACAATGCTGTTTTTAGCAGAGAATATTCTTATTTTAACATACTAGTGCTAATGTATTTATTTAACAGACTTCATTCATCTTTCATTCATTTTCTATTAACAGAACTTTTGTTGATCTTTTTGTTGTGAATTGTTTAATATAAATATTTTGGAACAATATTTTTTTTTTTTTTTTACTTTTTTGCTATCAGAAAGCAATTTAGTTAAGATGGACCAGCATAAACTGTAATGATAATATAACTGTTATGGTTTATCCTAAATACCTCTTCCCCATTAATTTAAATGAGAGTTGTACCTCCAGTTTGCATTAGACAGTTTCAAAAACTTCTGTGGTAGATGCTGTGCAAATACAAAAAAAAAAAACAACAACAAAAAAAAATCACTGTTTCTCCCTATTTCTACTGGCTTCAGCATGTTTATGCCTTGATGGTAAGATTCTGATGACTGTTACACCAGTCATCAGAAAAGACTGGGCTTATCTCAAGTTTACTACAGTTTTCATTCTTCTGCCATTTGAAGCCTGTGGTGTTGCAAGCTGTATTACAGGAATAAAAAGGTTCCAGCCTTTCGGACATTAAGCTGTGTTCCATTCAGGCCATCAGTGGTGACTGCCTTATATAAAGGAAGATTGGTCCTTGTTCATTGGTGTTGAGGGTGAAAGCTGAACCTTCTTTCCTCTTGGCAGTGTTTTCCCTTTATTGCTAAACCAAGCTATAATTTTCAAAGCTAAATTCTGGTGATATTAATTTCCGATGTCCACAATGCCTGTGATACTTGTTTCTAAAACACTTTGGGGAACTCTGGATGTGAAAGATACAGCAATAAAATATACATCCTTTTATGGGTAAATGCTATTTCAAGATTTCTTTTGATAATTGAAGAAATGTAATGGGCCAAAAATATTAGAGATGATTCCTTGATGCATTGTTGTTAACTTGGTACTTGCATAAAGGATATCTGAATTAGATCTCTTTGTATACTTGCAATTAAATTTAATTATGTCTAAGTATATCTTAATTCATCTATCCATTTGTGAATGAAAATTTCTTCCCATCCATATTAAAGGCTATTAAAAATATTAGCTTTCATAAATGTGATTTAAAGATTTTAGAGAACTTTTTTATTTCCTTGAGAAAATAATTTCCTCTCCCTGATACATACACACATACACCCACATGCACACATACTTCCCATGTAGCAGTTTGATAATTTTATGTAAGAGATCTCCTGGGAAATAGCAACAAAAAAAATTCAATATAAAGAAACAATCTCTTCTTTGAGGAAAGGTTCATTTGTGAAGTTTGTTATAGCATAAATTTTAAGTGACACTAAAATATGTTCCCTGAGTGGAAAATAATCACTTTTCTTTGGACATGTCAAAGAGCATAATGTATTTGCAATTGTAGACATTCAAATTCTGATAGAAATTGCAACCTCTACTTTTAAATTACTTAATTCCTTATTTTAGTTTTTCACCTTCTTCTGCTATATAATTTTATATTATCATGTAGGGGCAAATTCTGCCTTTAGATGTGCCC
Source organism: Lepidothrix coronata (assembly GCF_001604755.1). NCBI lineage: Eukaryota > Metazoa > Chordata > Aves > Passeriformes > Pipridae > Lepidothrix > Lepidothrix coronata. The sequence continues at coordinate 408,354 of NW_016690349.1, read as the reverse complement.
CTGTAGCTTCCATTAACTTGAATGGTGTTCTGTATCCCAAATCAAAGTCAAGTTTTGGTTAATACTATGTAACCTTTTCCTTTCATATGTTCACCAAAATGCAATGTTAATTTAAAAATAAAAGTGGTTTCATTATGCCTGAGTGCAGAACATGTCATTTTAGGCTTGTGGGTCAAAAGTAAAATATCAAAGGGTTGGTGAGTAGTTTATGGCTGTTTCTTGTTCAGTCAATGATAATTTTGCCTGAGAAATACTTCACTGTTGAATGTTATATGACTGCCTTTAATACGGGTATGCTTTGTTAAGCCAATTGAACAATGGAATCATAGAGATTACATCTAGAAGGGATGTTAGATCATCTAATTTTCAGTGTGCCCTATAATCCCTTTCTAAATATATCTACAGATGGTGTTTTAACACCTTTTCTTAGTGATGGTTTAGCTGTTGGATTGTTCTTACTGCTGACTGAGCTTATTTCCTTTTAATTTTGAGCTGTTTACTTAAAGAATTATTGGTCAATTTTAAATTAATCTTAAATAAGAATGAAATTAAAGTTAGAATATGGCAAATTGGAGCCAAATCCTCCCTCTCTAGTAACGAGAGCAGAAATTCCTAGGTCAGATCTTCATGTAGTGTAAATGGCAGTAGTTGCACTGCATGTGAAGAAGCTGTTGTGTGATGACAGAACTGCAGAAACTGTTTCCGAAAAAGCAGCACAGCTGCTGCTATCTGGGTTTGCAAAGGCATCACTTGGAGATGCTGTGTTATCAATATGTGCTGCAGGACAAAAGACAGCAATTAGATAAAAGTGTTTGGGAAGGTGAGTCCGTAATTAAGCTTGTCTTACCTTGAGAGCTACGGATAATTCTTATAGGTTCTACTTTAGATGGTAGCTTTTAGTATCAGCTGGCCTCATCCTGTGTAGCTTGGGTTAGGAAGAAGGCAACTCAGTTCTTTAATTCCATAGGAAATTTCTCTGTGATCAAGAGTAATTACTCTTGTGAAGATGCACCAGACATTTTCTTTTGGCACCAATGTATGATGTAGTTTTTGTTTAGACTATTTTGGTACTTTTAAAATGGCCCATGACACAAGAATTAAAGCTGGTGTTCCATCACTGCCATTGGTAATTCTTAATAATCTCTCAAATTAAAGAAGTGTTTTCAGACTGAGTAGTTAATTTCTGTATACAACATTACTTCATTACATCTATTTAATACAAAACGAATCAGAACTTATTAAAAAATACAGTTGATATAATTTATAGAGGAAGGGTAAACCCAGGGAAATTGAAACTTTCTGGTTTTAGATCAGTATTGCTGTTTTGTAACTAAATCTTCAGCTGGTGTATTATGAGTGTTGGTCACTGACTGAAGATCCATTCCTTTACTTCTTACCCTTATAAGGGCCAAGCCAGACTCTGGGTTTTCCTGTGAACACAGGAGACATGGATTAGGATCTTAATGCTGTGACTTGAAGACAAGCAAGTGATGAAAATGATTCACAGTAAGAGAGGTGACAGGACTCCCTCCATCACACATTAAACAAGTCAATAAAAATTGTAAAGTTAATCATGGGATGTTTTGTTTGAAGGATTTGAGTGGGGAAGGGGTAAGAGGAAAGGGCCCAGTAGAGCATGTGGAGTGAGAGGTGCCTTACTGTTGAGCTCTGGACTCTGCCCCTGCTTGTAGTTATGAGTTGGAAAAAGGCCAGAATATACTGAATGTTGAAAACAATCACTCTGGTCAACTATAATAAGTGAGAGATTACTTTCAGTACATTATCTGCATAGCAATGCTCTTTTTAATTGTTGCTTTGAATTCATTCTAGCTACTTTCAATGGTGTGTTGGTTCAGTTCTTATTGGAGCCAAGCATATATACATTTCTTATATTTTGGCTTAGCATTTTTCTACCCAGTGGGAACCAGAAAAAAAAATCCTAATGTATTTAAAATGTGATATGTAGAAAGGAAAACATAAGGAAATGATTCTCAGTTGGCTCCTACTGCCATATAAATACAGTACAGTTACTTGATTTCTATAAGAATTAGACTCAAATCTTTTAAAATGCATGCAAATTCTTGCAGAATATATATGAAAAAGTCACTATAACTGTAGAAGCACTTCTGCTCCCTTGATAAATGGGACTTCTAGACCACACTTTATTGAGTCTCAGATTTTTAATAATTTGAATCCTGCAAGATTTAATTCTGCATAATTCTGGCTGAAATCAGCTTTTGATTGAGTTGTAATGGCTGTGTTATTGTAAATATCTCTTCATGCTAATGTTGTGCTGGAATTCAATAATATTTAGATGAAATTTCTAGCCTCAAGCAGTGTGGGAGCTGGATTTAGAAAGCCTGAAAGTTTGTGTCAAAAAGTCATTTATTTTTGGGAACCCATAACATGCACTGTAATAAATGGTCATCCCAAGGTCCAATTTAAATATATACAGTAGAATAGAGAAGAGTTGATACAGTGTATTTTTTACACCCTTGAGCTGCTGGACTGAATAGTATTGATTTAGCAGGGTTTTGTAGCCTTAAATGATTTTGTACTGTAATCACCCACAGTGAGAGTAGAGTTGGTGACACCAGATGAGCAGGAATAAATCATGCTATCAGAATAGGCAGCCCATAGCATACTGTGCTGTACTCTGATGCTATAGCAAAAATAACCTGTCTCCAAGAAAAACTTATTCCAGATATGGCGCTTCAGTCAAATCTTTTTGCTTCTCAGGCTAGAAAATGCTGCACACAGGTAGGGTAAATTTTTTTAGTCCTTGTCTAGTTTGTAATAATGTGTTTTATGTATGTGTAATGGTGGAAAGCCTTAACACTTGCAGGGAAGAGGTAGAAATTTGATTAGAAGGACAAATTAAAAAAATCCAACCAAAATCACTGAACATTTAAAAATATTTTCCAGGGGGGACAAGAAAAAAGTCTGGAAATTGGTTGGAAAAAGAAAAGGAATAGAGAAATAACATGAAATTCCAGAAAATCAGAATATTTTGCTCTATGTACACATATATTCATTTTCAGATATATCTGCTTTGGAGCTTTGTGTCCTGTTATGAACCATGGGGCTCTAGAGGGGCCTGGCTCCCTCACTGAAAGACAATGGTCCCTCTTTCTGTAAACTGATCTTTAGAAATAATAATTTTCTACCACAGCCCTAAGTTTTGAGAACAATGTATATATGAACATTGAGAAATTTCACCATTAGTATACTTACAAAGAATAACAACAATCAGATATGTAGGTGCAAAATACGTTTCCCAAGCAAAATCCTGGTCATCTGAGATCAGTGAAGCTCCCATTGATTTTTCTGGAGTCAATCTCTATTCGGCTATGTTCTTATTCTTAGTGTTGTTTAAGGAATAAAGATTTCTGTTTTAAAAGGTTGTGTATTTTAGATTTTTTATGAAACTAAGTAGATTTCCTGGGACATTTTTGTTGAGTTCATTGTTTCAATAAGGGCCATATATTTATGACATCAATCCTTTTAGAATATATATTGCATATGTCTCATATGCAGTGCATTCTTGTCTAAGAAGATTATTTAGTTTTAACACCTCTCAACTGTGTTGGTTAGTTCAGATTTTTGTCTCCTCAGTCGAATAGGATGTATATATATGTCACTACTTGGCTTGTAACCCATCAGAGAAGTTCACATTTACCATAAAAAAAAGGAAGTAATTCTCTAAATGTATCCTCAGGTTAGGATACAAAACCTGTTTCAGCAGCAATATTCATACCATCAAACATGGGCAAAACTTGGATATTTGAAGACATACCTGCCCTGAAATCACTGCTCTGACATACTCCCTCATCTTCAAGTTCACTGCTCTGGCTACTGCTGGCTGTGTAGATGCAGCAGTATAGCAGTATGCAAGTTGGCATTGGTCTCTGAAAATCTGCCTTGCAGACCTGCAGGCTATTAGCAGTATAAAACTTGGCTAGGTAAAGTTGATCCGTCTTAAAGGTGGTCAGAACAAGGACTGCAATTTGGATCTATGGTTCTACAACAGCCAGCTTGAGTCCAGGCTTCCTTACTGGATGAGAGACACCTTCCATGTACACTTATTTAAAAGGCATATAAACTATAGAGTCAGTTGATGCTGTTGCCTTAAAAATTTGATTGATTTGGTTGAAAAGCATAAGAAGAGATGGAATGCGAATTTATCTCCTTCCTTCTAGTGAATACAAATTAAAACTTCAATTAATATTGCAAGGCATGCCTCTCAAAAAAAAAAAGAGAAAAAATTTACCTCTGAATCTAAATACATGAACAGTAATCATGAAACAGAGTCTGCGTCTGCTGTGAATCTCAATGGCAGAGAAGAAAAGTCTTATTTATGTAGTGGTCCTTGCATGGAAAGAAAGATATGACACTTAGAACTTCTGTAGACAATGCTTAATTAGAAAGATCATACTTCTTTTCCTGTTTTACACTGACTCCCCTTCTCCCCTTAAAACCTGAGGTGAAATGAAATTTAGTCATCCGCTTTGGTTACTTGCTGGGGGTTTTCTGAACCAGCTAATATCTAATTTCCTTCTTTTTGTCTGAAAGCAAAGGGTGAGACTCTTTACAAGACTTATCCTATTTCTCTTATTCCCTGTATCTGTTAGTCAGCCCTTGTTGATTATTTTTGCTGTATCAAACCATAGTATATTAAAAGTGCTCTCCTCTCAAATGAAATGTCTTACAATTTAAATCTCACTAGGAGTGTCAGCATTGCCATGGGACATCTCCATCTTTCCAAAGCAAACAAAATTGACACAGTTGATTTGGTGTATAAATGTCTGCAGCTTTATTAAATATGCATTAAAGTGCAACAGTCATAAATTACATGCACTCAGCTCACTCAGAACATAATGTGTACAGCTAAATAACTTTCTGACTCTACAACCTAAGCAATAAGGCCAACCTAAAGACGAACTGGATGCTGAAAGTCAGTTCCCTAAAGTGTCTGCTACTGGAGTATCATTTTATCATGCTGTTAAGCACCTCGCCCCTCTTGTGTGGTGTATATATGAGTAGAGGAGGGAGGGGAAGGGGAAAGTGAGACTTCTGTATTACTTTTAGTTTAAATTATCCATTTCATCTGCTTGTATGTGCATTCCTTGACATGGAAGAATGGGCAGTTCGCTTCTCTGATCTTTCTGCTTGTTGTATACAAAGAAAATTTTCTCAAATAAGGAAATAGTTGTTGCTGATTATAATAATACTAATTTATATCTTGTATTTATATGGCAATTTTATCATATGATGTTAATATCTTTAGAAATCTGGACATATACAGGGATCATCCCTTTCCTTTAAAAGTGCCCCATTTTCCTGGCATAACACAATGTAAATTGTACACACTTCTGCACCGGAGTGCGTCGTATGAAAGAATGATTTCTCAGCATGAAACAAAAGGGGCACCGTTTTAGAAAAGACAGAATGTAATTACTTATGTTCCTGAATACATACTCATTACTCAGTGAAGTGTCATGACTTGTTGATATCCACATCTACTCTAGTCCTTTTTCAAATTTGATCCGAAACCTGACTTTAATGATCTTTCTGCCTACCAGTATCATGGTTTTGAAAAGAGGATGAAAATTGTACTGATAACATTAACTGTTGTGCTTTGTAGTACTTGTTTTTCTTCTGAACTTCTCTCTTCTGGTAACTAACCAGTGTCAGCACAGATTACTTTCTGCTAGCACTCAATACAATACAAGCATCAGTTGGCCATGGAGTGAACTATAAAGTGCAGCCTTCCCATTGCCACTCAGTTCAGGTTTTTGGTAGTTTGTTGTTTTGGTTTTGTTTTAATATTTTTTGTTGTTTTTTTTTGGTTTTTTTTGTTTGTTTTAGTTTGTTTTGATTTTTCCTTAAGCACTGTATTGAGTAGAGAGAAGATTTAGTTCCCTTTCTCTGCTTATTCTGACCGAAGTCATCTCAAATGTCCTCAGGGTCAGTGCCTTTTTGAAAAAATACTCCATTGTGAAAATATCTGGAACATTTATGAGAAATTAACTTGTATTATGAAAAGCAAGATAGCAAGATACCAACTTTCTGACAATATCTATAATTCTTGTTTATTTTATTTCCTGTTGATTTATTGCCATAAGTCTCTTGGCTCTCTCCCAAACATCTCCTGGCAACAGAGTCAACCAAATTAATTTTGTGCAAGAAAAGATCTACTATGGCAACTTAAAGTCTGTCTTCATCATCTGGTTAATGATCTCTCATGTGCTGCTCTATACTTGGTTTATTTTCCCTTGCTTGTTAAATATGAAAAGAAAATCTTTGGGGTGCATGTTATGACTATGACTTTGCTTCTCCATTTTGAGAGCACCTTTAGTCTCCCATGATCTGTCATGTTGGAAAGGGTCCTTCTTGAAGAATTTTTATTCTTTCTCCTCTGTAGATTAGTGTCTCACTTGTCTATTTCTGATTCATAGCTAATCCTTGCTCAACACTTAAAATTTCCTGATATACATTTCAGAACATAGAGTAATTTGTTTCTTCTGGTATTACTAGTTGAATTTAGATAGCTATAGAGTTCTGGAGTGTAAGTTGATCATGCAGCTTTGACTATATTTCCTCAGTAGTTTACTTTTGACTTATTTACACTTAAAGGTTTGCCTAATTCTTTTTCTTTCTAATTGCAAATCGAAAGAAGTGGTCCCCATTTAAACATTAAGTAATAAGTTTTGACCTTCTTTCTGGTTCTACTGAAGACTTCTGGATGAAGAAAATACACATTATATCATATCATATATTTCACGTGTCATAATGAAAATATAGATAGGCTAGAGGTTATTTTGAGCTCTGATTGGTTGTTGAATGAATAACGCTACTTCAAATGAAGTTCTTACCAGCTACTCAGTGACAATAACTACACTGTTGAAAAAGTTTTGGCTGACTTCAGCAATGACATGCCATTTTAGCCACCTGTACATTATTCTTTACCAGGCCAGCATCTCTGTATCTGTTTTTTCCAGACTTAGTGAAGCACAGCTTTCTCGTCATGAAACATAACTGATAATATGTAAATTTTTTAAAATTTCTGCCGCTCCACCAACACAGATGTTTTCTGCATAGAGGTTGGCAAATCTAAGAAAATATTCCAAAGACAAGAAAAATATTCTTGGTGTCTTATGAATATTTTCAAATCCATTTATTACCAGTAATCTACTTTACAACTCTTCAGTTCACAAGAGTCTGTCTGTAACTAACTGAAGAAGGCATACAAAAGGGGATAGATATTCTCTAAGAGATGACACAGAAGACAATTTGTAACCATGATAATTAAACCTAATCCTGAGATATGTATCACTGAACTCTTTACAAAAATAAATGCTCTTCTGGAGAGTTTGCAGTGGTAAATAATCAAAATTGGTGTTTAAGAAATGGAATTTTTCTGAAAAAAATGGTGGCTTATGGATGGTTATAAGATGTTCTCAGACTAGTGCCTTTTGCCAGAAACCTCACAGTGATGCACTAAATATATACAAATAAAATGTAAAGAATTTGTTACAGACCCTCCACAATTATAGCTCTGTACATGATAGCCATTGCAGTTCATATGATAGTCATTGCAGTCAGTGGTGACCTGGCATCAGAAGGTCTGAAAAGACACTGACATCCTTTGGGACCAATAAGGCTGGCAGTCGCCTTTTTATCATTGTTTACAGTATGTGGTTTGTGGTGAGAAGAGGAACATTATTTGTCTAAATGTTGTATCTCCTATATATACCACTGACCTGGTCTTTTTCTTCTTCCCTGAAAAGTATTTATTAGATGACCTGTGCTGAGTTCTGTAACCTTCTGACCAAGCAACCCCTATTGTACTAAAATTCCAGAGAGACAAAAGAGAAAGGGCATTCTTTGTATGCAAGAATGTATAGCTCATGTTCTATCACGTTGTTGAAAATAAAGCACAGTTGCTACACAACTGTTACGATTGTCTCTTGGAAATATATAACTTTTTTTCCCTTTTTTACTCTTCTAACAGTAACATTACAACCTACAAGATATTTTCCAGGCAATCTGTGTGCCCAGACATGGCAGAGTTGAATTATTGTCCTGCTCTTTAAAGGGATAATAAACTAGTTTCATGTATGATGTAGCAGAAAATGAATTCAGGAGGGAGAAATACATACGCTACATTCAGGCTGTTAGATAAACTCTGAATATGATTTTTGGCTCAGAAAGAAAGAAAGAAAACTAGCTTACTCCTACATATTTTAAGATGTTAGTCAACTTCCTAGATAAAAGAAGAAAGTGTAAAATTTTTTTAATTGCATATTTCAGTTTTGTAAGTTGGGTGTGCGTGAAGGAGGCTCCACAGAGTGTGGCTACATACCTAATACCACTTTTACTATGGTTGGTGACTTGGGAGTGAGCAAATCACTCAAACTGGTGAAATTTACACAGTGACAGATTACCGATGAAATATTTTTTAGGCAGAAAAATAAACAGGTGTAAAAGTTAAGTCCAGGATCCACTTCAATGGCCAAAGGTAGTTTTGTGTACCTAGGAACAAAGAGTAGGACAAAATTGCGTGAGAAACAACTTCAGAGAGCATTTATTTATGAATATTCATATATACTCATATTCCTAGTGAAGTACCATGGTCCAGCATCTTAATGGCATCTGCAGGGGCCAATACAGAAGATTTTGTTAAAAGTAGAGGAATAGATTCATTATATATTTGATACAGAAATAATAGCTCCAAATAATGTCTCCATTCCAGATATTCATGATTAGAAAGAATACTAACCTGTGGAGAACTTGAGATAAAAAAAACACAAAAGGAATGATTAATATAATGAAAGACACCTACTACAGAAAGTAAACTTTAACTAGTTCACACTGTTTTAGATGATAACCAGAAATAATATTACAGAGTAGCCTTTGAAGGTGAGTAATTTCTTTTCTTGAAAATATTAAACCACAGCCTATAATGCCTAAGCAACCAACATATGGTTAGTGAAATATTGAAGCCTATAATAATGAACATATTGTAGTTTCTTTTTGTATAGACCTTCCACTTAATTGATTTATCAAAACAGTAGAATACACAAAGTTCTCATCAGAATGTTGTGCACTTAATTTCCAATATATTGTGTCAGAATACCTGGATAACTGAATGAGTAAAAATATATTGTGAATAATAATTATAATTATTTAAAAAGGCAGACATGATGAGCAACAACATTGTTAGATTTTTTTTGTGCCTTGGACAAGGTTTCTGGATCTTAACTAAGAACCAGCAGTTTCATGAAAGTTATTCCTAACTTCCTCAGTTAGGGTCGCAGCACCTAAACACCTTCAGATTTTTTTCCTGGATCCTATTGAATTTCCTGAAAACCTTACAATTCATCCTTCTAATTCCTTGATGAATTAGTGCAAGATGCTTAAAAAAGCCCAACAAATTTTAGAAGGTTTTCTTTTCTGATGTGGTGTTTTAAATTAATGATTCATTTTGCTACGACATGTTATCAGTTTTGAATCTTGTCTTAGTTTGGTTCTCTAATTTAGCCCTTCATATGTATTCACTGATTCTGTACTTTTCTGCTTAACAGGGATTAGTACAAGGTGTTTTTCTATGCTATTTTGGGGAAACCAAGTCCTTGGGCTGCATCCTACAAATAAGATTTCCCATGAAAAGGATTGCTGTCCACTTTTCACTAAGGCTTCCACGTTTGTATTCTTTAAAAACATATTTTAATGTTTGTGTGTTATCATAGGAAATGTGTAATGTGTAGCATCTTGTTTCCACAAAACCCCCGTGGAGACAATAATAAGATATAAAGTTGCAATTACATGTATTATATGGGATCGATTAGACTAGCTAGAAACACATATCTGCATTTAAAGCAGCTCAACCTCATTTTCAGTGCCCTTGATAATAAAATTTCTATCTATCTTTAGCATTTTTCATCAATTGATTTCAGTGTACTCGATCATTTAGGGTTTCATGTTCTAAAGTGTAGTAAGAAAATGAGTTTAGAGATAATAAAATCCCTGTAACAGAGTGTATAGTGAATACTTCTGAAGTTCATGGCAAGGGGATCCTCAGATGATATCATAAGTCAGGCCCATGAACAGGCTGCTCGAAGTCAACTTCTTCAGCTATGCAGGAAAGCAGCTGCTCTTGCATTCTGCCTTTGTAATACTTTCTCCTTTGTTTGCTCCTTGTAATGCTTTTCCTCCTGCTCAGATTTTTGTGGGTCTGTATCTTTTTCAGTTAGATTCTTTCTTAGAAAAGCTGAAAGCAGTAGAGATGCCCCTTGCAGTGTAACTGTCCAGAAAATCATCATTCAGTTTTGGTCAGAAAATACAGAACTCTCTATGGAAAAGAGAGAATACATCTGTCAGTGTGTACTCCCATGGGTTTTGCTACTGAGAAATATGGGAGTAAACATTCCAAATGTTTGTAATTCATAATAAGAACAAACAAAAACATGAGAATATTTTAAGTACTGATTCTCAGAGACACTTGACAGAGAAAACCAGAAATAGGGCCTGATGATCTGGATCAGAGACATGAACCTTCTGCTCCCAGGTCTGTTGCTTATGTATTAAATAGAGGGGAATCCAGACCGGTGTATAGAACATACATTTTTGCTAGCATGCCCTTAAAGGACTGAGATTATTCTGTGGATAAGTTTTCATATTAACTACAGATACCTATGAAATGTATCATAAATTAATTCAAGCTGTCAGTGGACCTGTAAAGAATAACAATAACAACAACAATTATAGTAAAACGCATGCACACAAATGTCTTAAATTGTACTCTTAATCTGGGCTTCCACAATTTTTATTTCTTGTTGTTGTTTTGTTTTTTGTTTGTTTGTTTGTTTATTTTTGGTTTGGTTTGGTTTGGTTTTGGTTTTGGGTTTGGGTTTTTTTAATGCTAACACACAGAAAAACTGTCAAATAAGTCTGGTAGCATATACTTTTGCTCTGCTATTTACCCTTTTGAACTTGTGTATCAAGTACACTTTCTTTCTGAGAGAGAATGGGAGATGTTTTGAGGAAAGTTTCAGTCATGCTTATAAAATGAATGTAATGCAAGTAAGTTAAAAATGTGTTGCAGACTAGTAAAAATTTCATCCAGAACTGGCCTGGGTTTCAGATGAGGTACTGGACTAACCTTGTCTAATTATATCTTTTAAAAGCTGAAAAGAAGTAATATGAGTTATTTGGTATACAGTGACTGCAAACAGTATTCTTGCTCTTCATTTGTATTTCACATTGAGCCTGGAATGACCGTATTTCATTAAAACAAACTGTAACTTTGATTTTTAAAAAAATTTTATATTTTTTTTAACAAGCCTCCTGTGGAGTTAAAATCTGGTTAATATCTGGTATTTGTGTTATGTGTTTTATTCTAGGCAGTATTCTTATGGACGTTCAAAGTGTTTCGGTGTTGTGGTTTCATAAGAAATAAGATGAATCTATATGTTTAAAAATAACATAGAAAATTTTTAATTTGACAGAATACAATAAGAAAAGGTTATTCCTTAATTTGTTGGTGGTTTGTTTTGTTTTTCTTTTATTGATAACTTTGCTGTATTTTTTGCACTTTTTTTTTGTTTTCATTAAAATAAGAATCAGGGTCAGTTAATATAAAAGGCAAATACAGGGCTGATTTATCATGAATTTGAAGATGTGTGTATTCTTTCCTGATCATATTGCCACCTGACAGTCATATGATGTCATTAAACTTGAGGACCTTGGATTTTTCACCAGTAAAATATGGCCAGGTGCTTTGCAATTTTTTTGGTGTAATGCTTCTTATATAGACAAGTTGTTACTACTATGATGAGATGCTTAGTATTAGACCCACATCATTATCTCCTTGAAAAAAGTCCTACATTTGCTTCAGAATAGCTCTCAAGTAGACATTTTGTTAGGTACAAGGTGTTGCCATATTGTTTTTCAATAATTTTAAGAAATTATTAAAAATATTTTTTTTTATCATGAGTACAAAACAGCATTGACAAAAATTATCTTCACTGTGGAAATACTTGTGTCATATACACAAGTTTGAAACAATATTTTATTATTTGGAACTTGATTAATAGTCAGATATTAAAAAAACTCATTCCCCCTCATAGAAAAAGTAGCAGAAAATAAATATTTTATCTGAATGACATTTTTCCTAAGCACATAACTTTGTAACGTAATAAATTCCAATTTGTGACAAAATACTAAATTAATATGGCCCAAATATTCTAATAGTTTTACAGATCCCATTCTATAAAATTTGTCTGAAATATTACAATTGCAAGGGTAGCCTTCAGATCCAGCCATGTGTTTTACAGAAAGACAGACAGTTGTTTTAATTAGCTGCATAGTGCACAAAATATACCATAAAAGTATTTTATTATTTTACAAGATTGGATAGATACATTTTCACAGTGTAAGTGGCAAAGTGTTTGGTTTCCAAAAGTATCATAGAATACTGTTTGAACACATATAACTGAATGTAGAACTATTGGTACAACAGAGAATTACAGAAGTCTTATTACTGCCTTAACAAATGGAGATATTTGAGTGGCTTGTACAAAGTTTTCCTGGAAAAGCAAAATTTTCATTCTAACATGTAATCTGGAACTGTCTGATTGAAGATGAAAATACAGTCTAAGAGCCGGGTGAAAATATTTCTTAAGATGCACTAAAAAGTGGGAATCTAAAACTCACAGACCAAGAAAGAAGTATACTGATGTAACAATTATTTACTCATCCCTATAGACATTTTTTGAATTCTATTAAGCCCTATTAAAGGACTGAGTTTAATTTATAGAAAAGTCCTTATTCCCAACCTGCTTATGTAGTTACGTCAGACTGAAGTCTCTTGTGCACCTTGATCTTCTACAGAGAGTACTATGATAAACGAAGCATATATTTCTAATTAAGAATCAATAAAACAAACTACTCAACCTGTCCCTCTATTACTGAACTGGATGTAATTGTTTTTAAAATACTGAGCTTAATCCAGTATTTTAACATGATCTGGGGTTTAATCAAAATCACGATCACAGCAGATTTTATGATAACATCTCATTTACTCCACATTTCAAAACACAGTAGGATAGTATAGGAATAAAGGCTACATGACTGCTTCTGTCTCTGCCACAGTTTCCCTGTGTCCGGGGAAAGATGTTACCCCTCTGTACCTCACGTTACAGATCTGTGAAATATGCATAATTATACCCTTCCTTAACAGTTGCTTTGAGTTCTGTCAGTGTGCCACATATTATATTATCCACTTCTATTCTGTAATGCTATTCATTAGAACTTGGAATGATTAAGCAAGCTACTAGGCTATAATTAAGAAAGCAGTGTCTGAGTATGCAGAGGTCCAAGTGAAGGCTGATGCAGATAGCTAAAAATATTGTGTTTTTCTAAAGATTTCTAAGGATCATAGTGAAAGTCTGTCCAGAGACTGAACAAGCTCAGGGAAGATTCCTAGATGGCTTTGCTTTGACAAGAGCAAAGAGATGGCCTTGACAGTTAATGAGGGTAATAACTTGGGTGACTACTGAAGTAGTTTTATCCTACCCAGCAACATTACCTGTCTTGCCCAAGTTTAGCTGGAGCCTCCTGTTTCTCATCCATAAGTATTTCTGATGTAAGAGCCTGGAGACATGCATGTTAGATATGTTTTCTATGGGGAGATACAGCAATTTGTGTGTAAACATTTTTTCAGGGACAGTAGTTTTTTCCCCATGTGTGCACTGGGAGTGGTCTGCTGACTGCACCATGGTCACATATGGTGGGTCAGTTCATACTCATACCAGAATATGATTAATCTTGTATGGAATATATTAATCATATATGGAAGACATAATTATAAGGCATAATCATAGCATGCAGAACAGTTAATCTCTGAACTCTACATTTGGCATCTTATGAACTGTCATCGAACTCTCTGCAAGGAGTGAACGAAGTCTTAGCGCTGTTATGTGTTTGTGCTGTGGTACTCTCCAGTGATCCACTTTGTTTTAAAGACAGCTGATAGATCCCACAGTGTCAATGCTGATGTGAGTCTCCTTCCCCTGGCCATAAGGACACCATCCATCAGTGCCTTCAAAGCTATCATCCTGCTTCATGTTTGTGAGGGAGCTGTGTGAAGTGTTTACACCTCATAGTTTCCCAGTAAATGACAATAGACATCAATTTGTATCTATCTCATGAGCTTGAAGCTTTCATGAAGATGAATGGAGCGTGTCACATCAAATAAGCTCAGTGCCCTCCACTACTGTGTTGAGATCCTTTTAGAGTTCCTGCTTTGTGGAGTGCATTTCACCTGTATTGAGCATAGTTATTGAAATAGCACAGTCAAAACATTCGTTGTTAAGAGAACATATTGGTACCATTTACTTGAGACTGGTGTGTTTTTATGGGTAGTTGTAATCTTTAATCAAGTGAATATTAATAGTTGCATTCTTTTATATTCCTATGTCTACAAAGCTCACATTTAGTTACTTCTTCAAAAAATATAAAAGGCTGTATTGACAGCATTTCCCTTTGCGTGTATGATTTCATACATTTTTCTATCAATGTCACATGAGTGGATTTGGGTCAAATTTGTGGTAATTTGCTGTCTTGGAAGTGAACTTTTGGAAGTTTAAACAGTGGGAGTTGGTGGGGACAAATCTACACATACTGAAACCTTGAATTTTTTTTTTTAAACCTTTGATTCTGGTCTAGTTTAGTTGACCTCGGTTGTAATATAGAACACTGTCTTAGGATGAGGGAAGCACTGTTTGAATAAAAACAATGATTAAAAATTAAACACTGTTTTGACTGATTTTCTTCTTCTGTGTAAATGTGCACGTAGAAAACCTGGGATTAAACTTGCTGTTTTTAGCTGCATGATCTGTTAAGGCTTTCCAGGATCAGCTTTCTACAAGTCCTTACTTTTAAAGCAGAAACACTAAGTAGTGAGTCCTACACTGCAAACTGAATATCACTTGACTGCTAGCATAAACTGAATAAAAATATTTTCCCTACATACTATGGAAAGCTCGCTAGCAACTTCCTTTCATTCAGAGTCTATCACTCTTTTTCGTAATGGATTCTGAGAATATTTTAAGAACAGATTATATCTGCACATTTTCTGTTTCCTTCTGTGGTGTATCTTTTCTTTCTCAAAGTACAGCTAAATCTTGCCCTTCTGGTTTTGCTAACCATTGTTTTGTCTCACACTTGAAATTGTATTATAAATTCTATGTGGCAGGGCCTTTTCTTTCTTATGGTAGCCAGAAGTGCCAAGCAGAATTTCATGTCGTGTAGAGCTGATAAATGGTTAAAGACTTTTAAAAAACCCTTTTGGTTATATGCAGTTCTGTGAATGGCTTTGATACTGGAAGGCATGGTATAAATGAACAGACTTGTGTGTTCATTTAAACACAAAGTTTGATAGTAAGTGTGACAGTGGTTTAACAATGTTCATTGGCAAGGTACACTTGATTTTTTACTGCATTGAGGATAGGGTCAGACAAAACTGTCGGAGAGACAATGTAGTCTCCTGTTGAGTCATGAGGTTCAGAACAGATCCCCTCACTTTCTAAACTCCTTTTCAGGGAGGAGTCTAAGTGCATCTGGAGCTACTCCTAGTCTCAAATTTGGTCAGTGGACTATGTGTAGAGGACTATATGTGCTCAATCAATCCTTTATACCACTTAGCTGTCAAAGTTCATCACGCTATTAATCATTTAGTGAGGATCTGTTGTGGGAAGGGATCTCTCAGCCTTGAGGAGTAACTCTGGGAGGTGTCCCTACTCAAGGGAAGACCCTGGCATGGACCCCACTGCCATATAGGAGAGCTCAATGGGCCCTGAGTTGCCCACTATTTATAGAGTAAGATGAGTGACTTATATTTGCGTACCAGAACACATCTGGGTCAGTGTTCCAGACAGCCCTGGGCTACCGTGTCCAGAGTAAGCTGGATGCAGCTATCACAACACCCACTGGTGGCTGTGGCTTGAGCTGGGAGGCAGGAGCACACCACCATACCACATTCAGAGAAAGTCTATAGCAGAGTGAGGAATGGATCTCAACTTCTCTGGATTTCAACCCAGTGGTATAACCACCAAGGAACAAACATTAATGCCTTGTGCCCCATTCACTACTTTTCTATTTTTTACAAGGGTTTAGCTCTCTGAATGCTGTAATTTTTGTTTTAAGACACTTCTACAAATTACTTTATTTACTGTTTTACTGAAAGACAGAAATTTGTGTGATATTTTTCATGTCTTTAAAAAGGGTAAACAAAGAAATAAAACTGCTGTCATGCAAAATCATGCCATTGTTCATAAATTTATCATCAGCGTCAAGATTTCTCGGTTCAGCTTCTGGCTACATGTGGAAATATGGCTTGGTAGCTGTGGAGAGCACAGCCTAAGACATAGATTTGAAATGCATCTTGGCTACTTGTGTGTGCAACTTGAGTCTTCTCTGGTAAAAACCTGTGGTTTGAGTCCTGCTGCACAATAAATGACAACTCCTGAGTTAATCCATCTGCAAAATATGGCAAGTGATACTTGTCTCTTTCTTAATGAGGCCTTGCTGCATAATATGGGTTATGTAGTGCACAGAATTATTAATGTCAGATGAAGAGCTGCAACTAGAACTTGTGGCTCACGGCCCATCATATTTTGCTAGGCCAAGGGGTGCGTTACAGATGTAATTTGCTTGTATACTCTGGAGCTGTACATAGATTTTTACAAGGCATGGAGTATAATGGATGTGATTAGCATATCAGGAGTGCCATGGAGCTCTGGGCATGCCTAATGCAGTTAGCAGCTCAGTGTGCTAGAAACAAAAACTCAGAGGAGCTGGCATGTCAGGAACTGTGGGGCTCAAGTACCCTTAGTGCAGAATTAGTTCATTCATGGGAATGACTGAGTGACTCCTGCTGAAAATGTAACAAGGATAGAGAAAGGGTAACTCTGAGAAAGGAGGAGAAAGTGTGGATGATTGTAAACTGAAGTAATAATGTCTGAAAAAGTTAAAACTAGAATTCCTGAATTCTATAATTTAAGTCGATGGACATCTACTGAAATGGCTTTTTCTAACATTCTTTATGTGGCATCTTTGTAGGCAAAATGTCAATGGGTGCCAGTGGGATTTTTTCTGTGTAAAGAATACTGGAATAAATTGTGGTTAGTAAGGACTGTTTTGCATCAGAGATTGTTGAGGAATGGTTTTGCCAGGCAACTATAACTTCTAAAGACTAAGTGGTACAAGTCCCTGTTAACAGGTCTCTAGTTGATGTGAATTGTCAGAATTTTGTCAAAGCTGATGGAGATATAATGTACCTGCCAGCTAAGGAACTACTCCAATGAGAGATTCAGTCTGAACTCTACTAATGGGGGTAGAAAGAAAGTGGGGGTAGCTTCTACTTGCATTGTTTTGCTTGGATTACCTCTTCTTGGTTTTCCGACATGTTGATGATCTAAAGAAACATGACTGAAGCTGGATTTCTTAACTGTGGAGAGGGCAGGATAAAAACCATTTATACCTGCTGACATTTGTCTTCATGAATCAGTGAGTAACTGGTTAGGTCTTTCTGAAGTAGTAGGGTTAAGGGGCATTTAATAGTGAGCATTCAGTGTAATTAAGTATCTGCAAATACATGGCACATATTTTGTTTTTACTGAAGTTATCAGTAAAGCCCCACATTTCTTAAGGTACTAATGCAGTACGGCAGAGATTACTATGTCATAGAGGGAGGAGGAGAGCTAAAGTACTGTCATATGTAAGCTATTAGTGTAATTATATTTTTAAAGTGGTGCCTTAAATTGGTTACTTGAACTGCGTTTCCAGTTTGTGTAGAGGAAACAGTAGAAAATAATTTATATGAAGGCCTCAACCTTTTGTTTAAGTCAACAGCACATAAAGCATTTTAAGTTTGCTTTTTTATTGTTGAAGTCCCATAATCTATGAGGCTCACTTGGTCATGAAGTAGCTTGTTATTAAAATATAATATCATGTTCATCTGTGATTATTATTTTAATTCAGTGCTCGGTTGACTTATACAAAGCTGCCTGAACTCTTTCGGTAACCACTCTCCATTCACCTACATTACATTTAATTTATACCACGATGATAAAAAATTTGATTTATTTTACAACAGATCAGTAATTGTGCTCTACAAATAAGTCCGTAATGATAATCAACAGCATTTTCAACATAATTTAATTTGTCTTCTCCCGAGAGGTAGTTAAATGCAGTAATAATAACACTACTGTTATGGACTCTGCTGCAGTTAATCATGGCCTGAATATGCAGACAGCCCCAATATTGTATTGACAGAAATTAAATTAACCATAAGCTTGGGCAATCAGTGGCTGTACAGCTATTAAAAGTAATAAAGGCAACAAACCCCAACCATAGTCAATTACATTTTGACATATAAATGAAAAAAGACAGATGCTTTTGATTTGAAATTTTTATTTTATTGGAAGTAAAGAAGACGTATCTTTTCATATACATTATTTCCCATGCCTTAATTAACCAATAATACACAACACAGCCTAAGAATCATACTGACATAATGTAATATCATGGGTGTTTTCTGTGTGCCTCCTAACCCAAACATTTCATTATCTCCATATATTTTGGCCTGATATAGCATGTTAATGCAAAGGTATATATCAAAATGGTTAGATCAGACAAGGTGTAATCAACATTCCAAAAGAATTTCAAGAGATTAGGAAATAAAGTGTCTCTTTGGGTTCCTGTGGCATGTTTTTCTTAAGTTCCTGCTGACCTGAGAGGCAAAACTCTGAAAATTTCTGAAAAAGTCAATGACTTGGATTGTGTTTTCTAGGGGAGAAATGAAGAAAGAGTTGTTATTTTCATTATGTATGTGGTTAGCACTTAATAAATTTTTTTCTTATACAAAATGAAGCATCTCTAACTTGGTAAAAGTTACTTTTATGTCATGTTCCCTTTAATATCTCTTCTGTCTAGGACAAATCAAACACTGAAGTGCATTCAAAAGTGGCTAGTTATTTAAATAGTAAACTACAAAGTAAAGTTTAAATACTTACATGCACTTACATATAATATTAAATTATAGAACTTACGTATATTTAAGGGGAAATAGAGTAGATCACAAGTTTTAAGGATATTTTATTGGGGAACAATGTTTTTATTTTAACAACTCAAAAGAGTTAATAGATAATTAAATCTGAATATATATATATATATTTTTTAATTTACCTTGTAGTAGCTTCTGCAGATTTCAATCTTGAAAAGTATGTATTTCAACTTATTATGATTTAATCTTATGGTGAAAACAACATCTTAGGACACAAGAGAAACAAAGTAGCATAATATATCATTATTTTTAATCAAAATCAAACCCAGCACATATAAGTAGTGTATTTTGAGAAGTGACTTATCAGTCACTTTAGATAGTGTTTCATAATCTTATGTAGCAGTTACCTAGTCTACCAAAAACTTTCTGCAGTTTGAAAAGCTTGACGTTTTTACAATGATGTCATGACTTGACTGCTGACTAAAGACACTGCATTGTAGAAGGATGAAGATTTATAAATCAGAACTGAATTTGGTTGCCTAACCCCATAGCAAACCATAATCTTAGTTCAGATCCACTACAAAACATAAATATCTGTTTAATTTGCCACATACTGTTACTGGATTCATATGATTTTTCCAGTTCCTGAGCACTTTGCTGGATAGGGGTCTTATCCAGGAGAAGTGAATAATCCTTCACCTCTAAATCTTTTTGCTCCTTAGACTTATTAAATTCAATATATTTCACTTACATACAAAAGGAGAATAATCCTTCAGGAACTAGGAGATAAAATTGTGTGGCTTGTGTTATGCAGGTCAAGCTAGGAGATCAAGGTTTTTAGAAATTCCCTTCTGGCCATAAAACCCATGAACTGAAGTTCTTAAAAAAAAATTTGCCCAAGGCAAAGGCAGGTTTTAGAGCAGCCCTGACTGTACAACTGGAGCAACACAGAAGATGTCTTCATTTTAAAAAAATTTAATTGTCTGTGAGCAATAGAACATGCAAGGCCAGGTTTCCTAAGGCACTTGTTAGGTTTTACCTGACCATAGTGGAGCCTCAGGTTCCCCCTTGTAATACCCCTGCAGACTTCAGATCACCTCTATGGCAAACTCCCGCACACACGGTGGCTGGCTGGCTATTGCTAAGAGAAATATGTAATAACCAAGTTCTCCTTGCTATTCCTAGATGGGAAGTCATGACAGACTTTCCTTCTTCAGCCACTGATTTTCACAAAACATCTAGGAATTTAATTATCTTTACAAGTTTTACTCTTTCCAATATAGGTGTAGTTGGCCAGTGGTTGGAAAAAGTGCAAAAAGAGACAGGCATATGGGACAGATTCTCTTATTCCATTAGAAAGCAGGCCAAAAAACATTTTGAAGACTGTTATTCTGTAGTATATGTGACAGATCACAGTGTTATAAGGGCTTTACTGTAGCTTATGTGCAATCTTCTCTGTAGACAGCATGTTCTTGCCTCACCCATTAACAGGCTAACTATAATAAATTTCTTCAAAGATAACATTTTTGTCTAGCATTTTGGTGTATATTCCATGTGTCATGTTCATTTACTTCTGAATATAAATGTATTAATATGCTGTCAGATGTTAATGTTTAGATGTAGGGTTGGGTTTAGGTACGTCACGCAATGACAAAATTCAGACTTCCTTAAGTTGTACAGGATTGAAAAATTCCTTTTCTAGTTATGTTTCTGGGCTTTAATTTTCTTAGACTTTATAAATAACTTTCTTTTCTCAAGAACAATGATTTTGTGATAGGTAGCACATGAGGGCCAATATCTATTATGACACTTCTTATGAAGAAAGACAGATATATCATTCGTGGCTATTTCCATGATGAGTTATCTTTCCCCTCTGTAGCCATGAAGATACTTGTCATAACAGAGATCAACTATGATTGTAATGTAATTTTTGTCTATACAGCATGTGTTGTAAATGGTGTTGATTGCTGAGAGAAACTCAGAGGGTGGGAGATATGATTCCTGGTACTCACAGGACAGGAAATACAACTTAGGCAATAGTGAATATTATATTTGATACATAGTTGCTGTCATCCTATAACTTCTGGGTTGTCTGCAGCTTCCCATAAAGCAATCCACTGTATTAAAATGCAATCTGGAAATTCTGTTTCCTCAGACACTAATATATGTTCACTCATATTTGTTCAGAAGAGTGAGATACACAACATGAAAGCAAGCAACATGTTGCCACTGTATTAATTGTAAATTGATTCAGCAAGATGGGTGTCCTATTATAATTATGCAGGTCTATGGGAAAATAAAACCAATCCTTAACTAGCACATCAAAAGAAAAGGCTACTTTTTTGCCTACACTTATCCTTAAATTAAACATTTAAGTATTTCAGCCCTTAACCATCCTTATATTTATAGAAAGGGAAAAACTTGCCATCAACAAGATAAATCTAGAAAAGCCATATTTAGCACCAGTGACAGCAGCAAATTAACTGTTATTGCTTTTTTTGTGGCTCTGAAACCATAGTAATCAAGGCCAACAGAGATATTTTGATATTAAAGCAATCATGTAAACTAAACCAAAACCAAATCTAAACTGAGCTTAAACCAAAAGTCTTCCAACATATTTGTTCTAGCTTTGCTTTCTGTGAAAAAATCTTCTTCAGTTTCTTGATCCCTGTTTCTAAATGGTCTGATCAAGGTAAAATAGAATCTAGCAAAATATCTCTGCTAATTGTAAAGAACCTGCAGAAAGTGTAGGTGAAATTAAAACCTGACACCAAATGGTCTTGCAACTAGAAAATCTGTAATTACCCTATGGCTTCACAAATTGAACAAGAGCCAGGAAATAAGGCTCTATCTTGCCATTTTGCTGCTAGTGATGACAGAGGAGCTGATCGATAAACATCTTTTTCACCTTTTTAACCTGTTTAGGAAAGAGTTTCGAGGGGTTTATTTCCTATGTGGCACCTCAGTGTACTGCCAAACCCTATTTGCCATCACAGAACTTCAGCTTGTCTCTGTTTCCAGTGCCAGAGACCTCTTTCTTGTAAATGTTATTCTTTAAACTCTATGAAATGAACCATAGCCACTGAAACATACATAAACCTGAGCAGAATTGTCCTGACAGTCCACATATATAATTAGTCCAGTTATATGGTTCATATTGAATGGTAGAATATTTGTGGAATAATACCGTACCAAATACTGTATCAGTTTTACAGACATTTGCACATATATGACCCCAGACATATTTCTGTATCTTCAAGAAAGTGGCACTCACTCTTTTCTTCAGTTGTCAATTTCATGTACTTTATTTGAAATATTTAGACAATACAAAACATGGTTAAATTTAAATTACGTTAAAATTAAGGTCAGGAAATTAAAAGAATAGGGCTCTTAAAAACTCCTATTTGAGCTATCTATTCAGCAGTATTTGTTCATTCCAACTGTTCTTATTGGACATGTTGTTTATTGTAATTACTATTTATGGATAAGATAAAATGAGAAGATATTAGCATTGAACATCCAGTACTTTATTAACTTCATTCCTTAACTCTGATATTGACAGTATTAATATTGCATTATCATACATTTCTCTATCTGAAGTTATCTTGGACAATAAGCAACTGTTTTATAAGAATTTATCAAGAATAATAAATTTTGAAATGCTATTCTTATATGCTTGTTACATACAAATGTAGCATTGCTGTGTTACTAAATGCGTTTCGATTAAAAATATTTCTGGAATAGAGATGTATCGACAACATTTGATTGTCTGCACTTTTTGAACTTTGACATCTTATCACAATTCAGTGACACATGAGCAAGGTAGAATCTAAGAGGAGATATTCCTGCATATCCTGGAAAAGTGTAGACTGGGAGAAACAATTGCTTCAGGATGTATATCTTGTTCATGTTGCTATTTCTGTCTAACAATTTATTTTGGTCTAACATTAATGAAAACATGCCCGGGCTGGTATGTAAGGAAACTCAAAGACTGTGGACACAAATTGGTACCGATATTTCACATTGTACCCTCTCAAAGAGATAGGACATAAAATCACGAGTGAATCCGTAGTGTTGGAGTCAATCAGTCAATAACTTGAGGATTAATTAACTGTCCACTTTCAGTAAATAAAGAATTTTATCACACTTTCCTTGGTGTTGAGTATGTTAAGGCAGGTGCCACAGCTGCAGTTTCTGTTGTCCAAACCGCACATTTGAGATATCCAGTTATTTGCATTATTACTAATATCTACATGAATACATTTACCCTCTTGCTCACGGGACATGCCATAGGAACGGGAGCTGGTGTTTGACTGGCTCTAGACCTGCAGGCTGGTTGCCCGAAACTACATGTAACTTAGCTAGTGGGAAGAAACATTTTGATTATAAGCAACAATTGAGCACTAAGCATCATCCTTGTTATGTGGTATTGTCTAGAAACCAGAGTGGCAACAGATCAAAACAGAAACCCATAACTTGAAGAAACAACATGTTATTTTGATAGCTCTTGTTTTAAGAATGCAAGCACATAACAGCTTGATTTTAAATATGTTGTTGTTTTAAAATTATAACAGTTGAATGAGACCTTCTCTGGACAAGCTTTTTGTATTAGCTGTCAGTTCCTTGACTTCTGTTTATTCCCTAAAAGTACTAAAGGACATGTATCCTTAATCTTTCATGGCTAAGTAGTTGCTAAACTGAAACATCTGATATATGAGTCTGATCCTTCTCCTGTTTAAATTTTGCCATAATTGCAAAGCTGTGTTATTCAGCTCAAATGGCACAAACAGCAGGTTTGTTATGTAAACTATAGAATCTCCTCATAAAGAGGGATGAGAGATTAGAAATCAAAATATTAAAGGTAACATTCACTATAAGCTCTTATGGTTTCTGAGTATGAGATTTTGGTGGGGAAAAGAAGCAATGCAGAAAACACCACCTCAAACTACTACATCATCCTTCTTGAAACCTTTTATTTTTAAACAAAATCATGGACATATTATAAACTGCTGCCTTATTGCTTCCCCCTCTCAGTCTGGCTTTGCTTTCTATTCCCTTGCAGTATTTCCTTTCCATCCATGACATCATCTTAACCCTCACTAGGGGAAGGGGGAAAAGATACAGAGAGAGAAAGGAAAAAAAAAAACCCAAACCACAAAAAAACCCCTTCCTTGGCAACAGAAATACCTTTAAGTGTAACATAATTACAATCTCTCTGCCCTTTCTCCCCCCTCTGGGACTATTCAGCAAACCCTACAACATACACTTAAATCTTCAACTTCTTAGAGACACTACACGCAGATGGGAAAGATTTGATTAAAATTACAGTGCTTTAGGTTCAACTTCACCTATTAAGAAAAAAAAGGATCTGGTGCTGGACTTTTTTCCCTGAGAAATAACTAGGCCACAGTAATTACAGGCAGGACCCTGCTGTGCACCATGAATAGGATCCCTGGGGTGGTATTTTCCTGTAACCTGTCTATGTAGGGCTGTTGACATCAACATGAATGATAACTATGCCAGGCTTCCTTTTTTTTGTTTGTTTTACCTTTTGTATTATTATTATTATTATTCTTTTTATGCCTTAGAAAAAAGAAGGGGAGGAGAAAGAAAATAAAATAAGTTCTAAGTGTTGTGTTTTACATTTTTTGTGTCAAGAATGCTTTTATGTACTTTTCTATACATCTGTGTGATTATTTTCTTAGATTAACTTTCTTGAAGTTGAATTTTGGCCCTCAAAAAATGAAGAGACTAACATGAGGCAAGTAATAGGGCACAGAACATTAGACACTGTGGAAGTTTAAGTGCTAACACTTTTCACATAACCCAAAGTAATGGGAGCTTTCATTTTTGAGCACTGGCGCACTTCAGGACAATTGACTTATATGATAAGGTACTGTCCATCAAATTAATTTTATTTGGATTTCATGTCATATTAGACAGCTATATTTTGTTATTGTTTCAGCTGATAAAAGTCCTCAGCAAAAGCTGAGTTACTCAGCAAAAGCTTTACTTTGCATTATATTACACTGGCAAAATGGAGACTAGAATTATGGATCATGGCACACCTCAGGCATCAAACAGAATCAGTTGAAAGCATATTGTAAGAAAATATCTATATAAGAAAGGTGAGGAAACAGCAATGCACAATATTGTCAATATGTTAAGACATAAAGAAAAGGTCTAAAGAAGGGTAGCATAAAGTTAGACTGAGCTCTGATCATAACCAAAAGTGCATAAAGGATACTCACATGGAATTATAAGAGGTGCTGTCTGTAAGTCTTCCAAAAATGGCAGAAGCTAAAGGAAGAGAAGGGAGGATAACAGCAGGAGTTGGAATGGAATACATATAATATTTGTTGGAAGAAGCAGACAAAAGGCAGCAAGGAAAAAGTCCTTCCCTTCTCTCTTTTTACTGAGTGCTTGAGAAAGAAATATAAAGCACTAAACTGACCAGCAGAGAGCCTCGCCAAGGTAAAATGAAGTTCAGACTCCACTAATAATGGAAAGTTGAGGGACCTCTTGCATTTTGCTCAGGTCTATGTTCTAGAAAAGCCTTCATGGTTTGGGAGTCTGAGAAAAAGGCTAGATAAGTGAATATTTTTTCTACTGACTCTTGACTGATATTTGCCTTGAAAGTATCTACTTCTGGCTTTTGTAAGTAAATGCATCCCTGAAGGAGGCTGTCTCAAAATCAATTGTTAGAATCAGTACAGGTAGCTTAGGATAATGTGGGACATATAACCCATTCCCTGACAAAAAATCTTTACCCTATCCCAGGAGGATCCTGGAGCAGAAGAGAATCAGGACTCTTCTGTACTCAGAAGAGTACAGCAGCTGAGTAATTGGCTTTTGTAGATGTCAAACAAACAAACAAAGAGAGATTTTTTGCACTGCAAATCCTCTGAGAATGCTAATAGTCAACTGGTTCATGCTAGGATACCTCATAAGCTTGAGAAGGAAGCTAGCACCATGAATTGGTCTCAGTGAGAGCTACTGATTGAGAAATGGCAAATAGATTGAGCGTTGACTCTGCTGGTCCATGAAAGTCTGGAGCTGCTTATGTTCGGTGTAAAAACATAACATGCAACCAAATAAGGGGACACAGAAAGAGGAATGACATGTTAAAGCAAATGCCTGAGAAAATGAATTTTTCAGCAGAATTGTTAATGGATAAGAGCATGGCCTGGCTGCATTTGTCAAGATTTGAGAAAAGGATGTTGCAGTGATCAAGATGAAAGATATTGCTTAGATGAATGGGTTGCAGAAAGAATCTCAGCAAGACTTGAGAGTTTCACTTTAAGGGCATAAACAGAGGGCTCTGTGTAGAAGAGTTCTGACTTCACGGGCCTGAGTGGTGGACAAGCTGTGGATATTGTCCACAGTGACTGGGAAAAACTGGGAGGAACAGCTTTTTCTCTCCATATTAAGCTTGAGATAATTTATATCTTCAAAGAAGTGTGTGAGAGAGAGGCTTAGATTTTACTTTGGACAGAGACAGACTTGTAAGGGAAACAGTAATGCATAAGGCATCTGAGATCTTGGAGCTCAGCCATGAAGGGATGCTGTTGGAAGGCTGCTATAAATGCAGAAACTGAATTGGTTTTTATTTCCTATAACCATGATAAAGATGAGGTTTACTATTCCAACAAGCTAAAATAAAGAAAAGGTGACAGGATTGCTATGGGAATTATAGTATGAGCAGTTAAAGAATGAAAATTCCTTGTGTTTGTTAGAGGTGATGTGTGAAATTCTTTAGTGCCTTCCAGGAATGGAGGGTTGTAGAGTAGGGCGGAGTACCTGGGTGAGGCTTAATTCCCTATGTGCCTTCATGTGGAACGGAGATTGATGTTCATGACATTTCCTCTCTAATTTTTGAAAGGAACGGGCCTGAGAGAGCCATGCTTGGAAGTCTTGTGGGAGGGAGCTCAACTTCAGGCACACTGAGGTGCCCCTGCTTTCTCACGTGAAGCAGCCATGAATCTAATCTGAACAGTGCTGCCTTGTGCTTATGACTCATGTTCTCCATGTGGTGTTTTGTTCCATTTGCCTTGTGCTTCCGTGAAGTCTTTTATTACTGTTTTTATTTTCTATTTATTGTCTTAAGTTCCATTCTTCTGTAGTATCTTTGTGCCATTTTCTGTCTATTATGAGGTTGTTCAACTCTCCTCTTCCTTGGTTCCTCATTTGCTGCAATGGCTATTCCTATTGCTGTCTGGGAATTGACCATTGTATCAGATTCTAACAGGGCAGAGCCATTTTCTGCCTTTTTGTTAGCTGAGAGAGTGACTCCTGCCATTTGAGGCAATTGACATGCAAGGAAACACTTCTGCAGGGCAGGACTTCTCCCTTCCTTCACCCTTCTCAGCTCCCCCAACCTCTGTCCAAACCTCCTTCCTTAGTTTCATAGCAGTAGTCCAAATGTGCCTGGCAGTGAAAGAGCAGCTCCTGCAACTCTTAGACCTTGTTCTTATTTATTTATTTATTTATTTATTTCATGCTAAATGTGGAACATAACTTTTCATATCATAGCTTACTCTTCTGACTGGCTCACAATACCTGGGCTCCTTTGCAAGAAAGAGTTAAGATACCTTTCATCTGCTCATCTTCTCTGGTAGTTTTTGCAAGGAATTTGCTTACCAAGGCTGAGTTTTCCTAAGCACTCTCACAGTTCTAATGATAATAGGTTTGTGTATACTGTAGAGTGATGCTGAGCTGATCCAGTCATATTTAGTTCACATTAATCACACCCTTGTACTCAAAACAGTATAGCTCTAATCTAAACCAATTAAGCTAGTGATGTTTATACAGAGAGATTAATATAGCTCAGAAAAGCATAACCTTTGTCCATAGAAATATCTTAAGATAATGAGTTTTATTCAGTGGGATGGATTTATAGAAAGGTGTGTTCTGGATGTAGACACCTAATTTTAAATTCTAAATCAACAGGAAAATAAGCTTGTGCAGACAGAGAAGTTTCAGCTGCATACGTGAAGATGTAAAGAGGAAATTACCTCAGTTTAGAGTGGATGCTTGAGAATATACAAAGAATTAAGGATAGCATCCACAAAATGAAGACATAAATGGACTGAGAGGTAAAGCAGAAAAATGCAAACAACTTTGCTTGTATTTAAAAATACATTTTCTCCTTCATGCGTCATACTGACTAAAAAACCAAAAAAGCAAATCTTTCTTTGATTTCTCAAGTTATAGTGAAGACAAATATTCTTTTTTATATTTGGAATTTATAGCTGCAGTACACCCTCACCATGAACAAATTCCTGAACTGTCTGTATCTCTAGGATACCAATTTTAGTTCAGGGAACAGATGAACAAGATGAAATTATTTATAATATTTGTACCATAATATACTTATGATGCCTGACAACAATTGATGTCAGCTATCAATTTGTAATTAATTAGAATTTTGGTTAATTTTTGAATTAATTAGATATAACTTAGGTATTATTACAGTAGGTATTAGATGTGTTCAAATTCAGCTCAAAGAGCCAAAGTGTTCAGGATAAGACCTGTTTTCAATGGACTGTCATACAGTGTTAGTCCATTATTATTTGGAATGATCCTGATTATCTCAGAAATTCGCTTTAAAGTCATGCACCTCGGCCCATAGGACCCTAATATGGTCAACAGGGAGAGAACAGGAAAGGCCACTGTGCCCCAGTACCTAAGTCCCTGGGAAGGGAAAGAATTGGAGGAAATTACACCTACTCCAAGCTGCAAGGAAAGGCAAAAAATTCCTGGTATCCTTACCCATTTGAGTTATTCAAGAAAGCTATATCAATCAGACATCTGTAAATGAAAATTCACCTTAGATATATATTATCTTGTGTGCTTGTCTGCTGTCATAGACAGTCTGTGCTGATTCAGAACAAGGCAGTTCTCTCCTGCTGCTGAGCACTTGTGCATTTAGAAGAAATAAATCTTTTCTGACCAACCAAAGCTCTGAAATATGGGTTTTGATATTACTGCTTGTCTGAATGCAGAATTTGTAGTAATTTGAGAGAACTCCTTTATGCATCGTGCAGATGTAACACTCAAAACAAAAGTCACCTACTACGGCATTCTTCTCTGCATCCCTGCTGGGATTTAAGATGCAGTCCATACATTTTGCTCAGCAAATTGTTGTTTCCACTTGAAACCTCTAAGCAGGTGAATTAAAACATTTCCCCCATCAGGGAAGTAATGGGCTTGAAGGACCCTTCCTAGCTCTTCCCAGGACTCCCCCACTCTTTGCTCAGCCCAGGACTCCATTTCAGCCCCCTGGAGCCAACAAACCCTGACCAATCATGCAACAGCAGGGCTGATCTCCAGCTCCCTGCAGCCGTGTCCTGTCCCAGCCATGGGTCCCACCGAGTCACCTGTGGGCCACTTCCCAACCCAGCTTCAGTCTGTCCCCAGGGAGGTGCCAAATGCTGCGTGCTGGTGCTGCCACCTGTGCCCCCTGTTCTGCACTGCTCCTGGTTGGAACAGGCTCCCCAGGAAAGTAGTCACAGCACCAAGCCTGACAGAGTTCAAGAAGCATTTGGACAATATTCTCAAGCACATGGTGTGACTCTTGGGGATGTTCCTGTGCGGGGCCACGAGTTGAACTCAACGATCCTTTTGGGTCCCTTCCAACTTGGCATATTCTGTGATTCTGAAATTTTCATAGTATGAGACGCATAAAAAAGATATCTTGTGTTGTGGTGATTGTATGCCTTCTCTGAGCACTCTGTTGAATTTGTCACACAGTGCTGAAGAGAAAGTTTTACAATTAAATGGTTGCATTACGGGTGTTGTTCACCACCAGGATTAAATGATACTCAGTCTGGTCAACAGCAATCCTTTCCTTTACAAATGAAAATCTGTATTTTTGCACATTATATGTATTTGTTACCTCAGTATGGTGATAGTGAAGAGTCCTATGAATGTCCACATTTTTTGCAAATGAGATATAAGTTGGTAAATTTGAATTTGATTTGTTTCCAATGAGTTTAATTCAAGGGAAAACTAAGTAGGCTTGAATGTGGTACTTCATGACTTTGAGTACTAAGAACTTATGCAGCTGGATTCAGTATAAAAATAGTAGGAATCCATTTTACATTGCATGTAGAAGTTTTTGCACAACTTTATGCAAAATAACTTTTTATTATACTACAGTTCTGTGCAGTTTACTCTGTAATAGTGCTTTCAGGTAAGAGCTTAAAATTGGAGGTCATGTTTTCTCCTCATGAATATTAAATATCTCAGGATTATTTTCATAACCATACAGATTCATAGCATGCCCTTGAGCAGAGCTGTCTTTCCACCAGGTCTGGGTGGTTCTGCACACCTGCCCAATCAAACGAGTGTCTATAGGTTGAGACAAACCTTTGAAAACAGTCGAATTAGAGACATGATAAATGTACAAGAGTACATTTGAAGAGTGGAAAGTCCACTGTAAAAACGCTTGCAGAGTATAAATCTCTTGGATTCTGTGAATCTTTCCACTATTGTTGTGCAGTGGAGTTCTGTGTCCTTGGACACATTCCTGCTCATGAATAGGTTATGGAACCATATCTCACAATTCCTATCGTTTCCTCTCACATTTCCAGTAAAGATTATCTGTGCTTTTGTGGTTACATTTTAGTGAATCCCAGGGTTAAATACTGGGACTGTAATGGGATATTCTCCCATTCCTTCCTCTGTAAAGAATTTTTTTTCCTTCTGGAGTTCCTTTCCATAGAAACTGGGCTAACAGGGAGCCCTATTCTTTGAGATGGCTGAACTCCTGCCTTTATAAGCAAGTGTGTTAGAGATGACACTAGAGAAGGAAAACGGGCTCCTCTTCTTCTATACTACAGGCATTCACAAAAAAGAGGGATGTGACCCCTGCTGCATCTGTTGTTCTTTAACCTGTGTTTTCTGTAGTCATTCTTACTCTTCTTCTTGTCATAGTGCAGTTTAAGGAGAGGGACATGAGTCACAAGAATTGAGTCTGAACTGGACTGGCTCTAGAGCCATGATCTGAGGAATTCCAAAGATATTTTTAAACTTAAATAAAAAGACTCTTCTGTCTCTTTACATTCTTTAGTGAACAGGATAGTAGGGCAAAATGAATAATTGTTTTCAGTGTAGCAGAAAGAAAAAACGCTCTTTGCAGATTTTCTTTATAAATTCTGTAGAGACATATACTATATTTTTTGCCACTGGAGTAGACTGGTTGCAGTCTCCATCTGAGATACATTCACAAATACTGTATTTAAGGGTATTTGTAAATGTATCTTAGATGTTGTCATGGTTTTGGCTGGGATAGAGTTAATTTCCTTCCTAGTAGCTGGTGCAGTGCTCTGTTTTGGATTTAGGATAATACTGTTGATAACACACATGATTTAGTCACTGCTGAGCAGTGCTGTTGTTACCTCAACCCATGAGTTTTCCTCCTTTTACCCTTCTGATCCTCTCTCCCATCCCACCTGCAGGGAGTGAGTGAGTGGCCATGTGGTGCTTAGTTGCAGACTGGGGTTAAACCGCAACAGGTGTACTTGTCACTGTTGTCTGGGATGGCATCTTCATCACATCTCTGCATCTCGGCAAATTTTGCAACTCTGACCTAAAAGCACCTTCTATGATGTATACATATATTTCTCTTATCCCCTCTTTGCCAACTGAATCTAATAGTTGCAACATATTAGTATGCATTTTGTTTGTATACAGTCAGCTGCCTATGAACATATATATACACAGAAAGTATTTTGTAGCTTTGCGACCTTGAGATATGAGCAATTCATCATTGACTAGCCTAAGAATACACATCCTCATATGTTTTATTCATATCCCTATATGTGTGTGTAAATATACACATATATGCAAGTAAATATTCATTTTGTACATATTACACATTATAATGAGTGTACCTTATCATTTGAAAAAGGAAAGCTATTGGAAAAAATTCCTACAAGTGACTATTATTTTCTCCTTTGATACCTTTCCAAATTGGTGTTTCCATCTCATTGTTTTTGTATTTGTTTTTAACTTTATTTAAAAGATTTTAAAATGGGGTATTATTTAACAAAGAGGAAAACTTTACCACTTTCTCATGTAAAGCTAATGTGACAATAAAACTGTCAACAAGGAGGCAAGATCCGTCTCACAAAAGTCTTGAAACCTCTAAGTGGAATTTGCATAAAATAGTTCTGGTATTATTATTCACTGTTCTTTCAGTGACAGATATGTCAAGGCCTTAAAACCTAAAAGAACAATTATGCTATTGTATCTCTCGGAGGATTCAAGGGGTGTGTCTTTGGTGAAAAAGTGCTATTAGAGCTTTGAAAAGCAGTAAAAAGACAGCCCAAGGGGCTCTTTAGCTAGTCATTTTAAAAAGAATGCCTGGGCTTTAAGTGTCTTAAAGTACATTTATTCAACTCTTACTTTGTGCTTTAAAAAAACTGCTAATAATTAATGGCTGTAACATTTTTTTAACATTTGCATTAGCTATAAATAAAAACTCTTGATAAGCCTTTATTGATTAACTTAAACTGTGATTCTCTCATGAATGTTTCTGTATTTCTCTCAAGCATATTGCAAAGAATTATATATAAGCTTTTTGGTTAAGCTAATATTGAGGAAATCATTGAACAATTATAGACCAAAACAGGAACTAATCAGTAAATCCATTACTTGAACAAGTAATGTTATGTAGCTTAACATAACATGTCTGACATTAAAAATGAGGGATTGATAAGTAATGTATCATTAGAGCTGGATGTGCCATAGAAGACAGAAATCTAAATGTAATTTTATATTAAGCATGTTCATGATTTTAGCTTTAGACTTGTTGGATTTGGGGTAAAAATATATATATTTTGAAGTTCTCACTAGAGAACAAGTTGGAACAAACCTGTAAAGTACAAAATCACTAAGCAAAGAAAGAACATGTCAAATAAGTATAAAAACTGGATAGTTTTCAAGAATATGAAGCAAAGAGTCATCAAAAAGAATTTAAATAGGGAAAATGAAGACCTGAATTAGCAAACTTTAATTGTTGTCGACACTAGCCAGCTAATAAATGTATTTTAGAGTGAGACCAAAAATAGTATGAAATTAATTTATTTCATACCCTTCATTGTAGAAAAGTGTAATTATGAACTTGGCAGCCAGGTGCTAGATTGGCCAGAGACCAGGTTAATATACAGTATTTGATTATAAAATGATTCATTATAAATATGGCAGGTCTATCTCTTTCTTATCAGGATTGTCATATATCAATATAAAGTAAATGAGGAAAAAGTGCTGGCCTTAGCCAGCTATTTTTGTTATAAAAGCATACATTGCTTTTACATATAGAGTACACTGAGGTGATATTCAGTTTCCACAGTAATAGTCTTTACTGCTACTGGTGATACACTGAAACTCTTAGAGCAGTCTGTTTAAAACAGAGAAAACAGATTAAATTACTACCCTGTAAATTTTACAGAGACAGAATACAGAATACTTTCAGTAAAATTCTTATAAATAGGATCACAAGTCAGTAACTTTATCTTAATATTCTTTAGATATTCTATATACTAACTATAGAAAATAAAAGCAAAGTAATGCTAGCTATTTGGAAAAATTAAGGTCTAAAGTTTTTAACAGTGACCCCTCAGAGTGTGAGTGGTTAGAAAGTCTGATGAGATGTATATATAAGGAAATGTTCATATAATTCAATTTTGTCATGCTAATATTTAGGTAAAGCCTATATCTGTTGTTTTCTGATTCTGGATGTTAATCTATTTTTTATGTGATATTCACTTAGTGTTTAAGTACCTATTCTAATTGAACTCAGTAGGAATCTTGTAAGATGGAGTATCAGTTATGCAGGACTCAGGTTTTGCACTGTGTAGTTCACTTTGCATTTACATTGCTGGAAGTTTTGTCATCTTACATGCATGTAGAATCAGGACTTTTGTTTTCTGATTTTAGTCACATGTTTTCTGTATGTGTGCAAAAGCATATTTGTGCATAGATATATAAGTATAGCTATGCTTCTGTATTAGAACTTAATTTATTGCAACATTCTGATGCTGGCACTTGAGCCAACATGCATTTTATCACACTATTAGGTGATTTAGGATTCTGCAAAAATATATTATGCAAGTGTGGATGGATGGCACTTTATAAACATAAGACTGAACCATACCTCTTATCTGTCCTTGAATTTTAGGATTGTCATTGACTTTGCATGAAAAATTCTCCTTAGCCTTCCTCAATGTACAGTAGTGTTGTCTTTTAAAGATTAGGATTTATAAAGCAGAATATAATTGTCAGATTTTAAAATACAGTTAGGCTTTCTTTCCAGCTGCATTCTTTGTTAAAAGCTGCTTAAATTCCCGTATATTTAATGATGTCTTTTTAATGACTTTTTCTGATTTAAACCCTTTCTCCATAATTTAATTTTTCTTCTCCCTTTCTTTTTGTCCCCAGCTAATGTAAGAGCTTTCTGACAGGACCATATTTAATTAAGGAAACAGGCCAAATTCTGCCCTCAGTTAAAACCTATTCAGCTTCAAATTTGATGGACAATGTGGAGATGGAGACCAAGGTGGCATTTGTCCTGGCTGATAGATTTTGTAAAGCCACAGGCAACAAGCTCGGTCAGAATGGGGCAGTGGTCAAGCACAGACCTTGCTCTGCAAATCCTCAGTGAGAAGGCAGGAGGGGAAGCACTTGCAGGTTTTGCTGAATGCTTGAGGCAAAAGTAGTCTCGCAATCTCCATTCCTACCCCAGCATTTTTACCAGCCTTTGCTGTACTTTTTCATGTAGGCATTTCATTAGCAGAATGTACTGACAAGGAATTTAAAAGAAAAATAGGGCAGTGTCCTTACTATTTGGCTAAAAAAAGGTAGCAAGGAGGAGACCATTATTAGTTTGACAGAGAAATAGGGAGTCAGCTGTCAAAGCTGGAATTGCTGCCAGAGTGGTGGGGAGGAGGTTCAATAACAGTCAACTTGAATAAATAAGCAGAACAAAGCTCTGAAATGGGGGGAAGGAGCTAAAATGTCATAATCAGGGGATTGATGGATTCAAGGTGTGGGAAAGATACATCAGGTCAGGCTGAAAGGCAAGGCAGATGTTCCTTAGTTGTAGAGGATTGTACAGAGAAGGTAATATGAAAATGCAGGAGGCTAGAAAGGAAAAGCTATAGTGGATGAGGTAATTGGGGTAAAAGCAGAAGACAATGGCCTGGTCAAAAAGAAACATGTGACTGTTGAAGACACAATTCAAGGAGAAAGGACAGAATTTGGATACAGGATGCTCATAGGGGAAAAAATTGAAAGGNACATGGTCAAAAAGAAACATGTGACTGTTGAAGACACAATTCAAGGAGAAAGGACAGAATTTGGATACAGGATGCTCATAGGGGAAAAAATTGAAAGGAAAGAAACCAAAGAACCTACTGAGCTGTGGGCCCCATCAAGAGACAAAGCGATGGTTTTATTATACACAGTGAACGATGTCAGCGTGAGAGGCACTCACAATAGCATTTCTGAAATGTGACAGTGCTAATGGGTTTGCAGCTGTGTGACTCAGAGAAGTTGGCCCATTTCTTTTCCTGAAAGAAGATGGACTTATCTAGATGACAGAAATAGCTGTTGTCCCAGATGTACCATACTTGCTCCCACAGAATTTTTAGGAATGACTCTCTCAGGCGTAGCAGTTCTGTTCTCTAGAAGAAAAGTCTTCCTTTCTCTAAAAGTCCCTAGAAGTCAACATATATCTTTTGAATAAGGTATATGTAAGTACAGAATTTTTCCCTGTCTGTATCAGTAGGTTTGTTTGCTTAGTAGTGTGCTTACCATTTGATATAACCTCTTGTGTTAGCAAGAGAAGCACATATGACACATGTTTCTCTCGGACCCTCAATAACCAGCTCTCTTAACAAAAGACAAACTGCAAGAAATATTAATTAATATTCAGATTACTGTTCAGATTACTACACTATGAAACATTGGCTTGTATCTTGTAGCATCTTTATGTGAGTGAGGTATTTACATTGTGGAATGTGTATTAAATATTTAAGATGTGTGTCAGACTACTAGTTTTGGAGCTTTAGGGACAGGGACAATAACTTACTGTATATCATGAACAACACTAAGTACAAGAGGGTCTTGACCTACTGGTCCTCCAGGAGGTGCTGCAATAAATAATAGTAGTCAGGGAACAGTCTGTCATTCTAACACATCACTGTTACTCCTGTAGTTCAAAGTGAAATGGAAGGAACATCGTGAGAGTACTACTAGTCCTGGTCTTTGGCGGTTGATATTACAGTGAATTCAGTAAAAGGTGCTATGTCAAGCCTCAACCCTGGCAGGGGTCTAATAACTTTCCAATGACTACAGGTGTGCTCCAAGTCTTGGCGTCTTGGCGTCCTTCACCATGAACCCTTATTAAAATACATTCATGTCCACATACCCCTACTGTGTATTGGACACAACACAATCATTTGTGGGAAGAAATCTGTGGAAAACCTGAACTCTGTGATAATATCATCATGCTAAAGAGGGACAATGGCTAAATAGCAATACTAGAGTGAAGCTGAGAACGTTGTGGCACACTGAATATCATGCTGTGCTTCTCTATGCAATCTTTTGCTCTTCTCTCATGGAATATATGAGCCTCATATTGCATGTCTTGGACTTGCTATGCCTCTCTTCAGATATTCTTTACAGAATTGGGTGGTGTGACCTGCATGGTTGATTGATGTGGGAGCTGGAGCTTATCTCTACCATCCAACTGAGAACACTTCTCTTCCTCCCATCAAAAGGAAAGAACAAAACATGCTGCCCTGCTTATGGGATCAACTGTGGGTCTAAGATCAAATTATGCTGCATTAGCAGTGCCTCAGGAGAACCCTGGAATTGGTGCTATCTCCCAAAAGGAGTTCAAACGGAAGGTGAGGAGTTAAAAATGGAATGAGAACAGGCCCCCAAATTTGATGCCTTCTAATCCAACTGAGTTCTTACCCAAGCAGTTTAGTTGCATATCTTGGTGGTATCTTAATTCTTTCTGGGTGTCAGTGTTTTCAATAATTGAGATGGTGTCACCTGTCATTAATCTATGCCTCCTCTGACAATCAGGATTCTGACATTGTTTGTGGGTGGGTAATAAGAGATCCAGTACCAGAAAAGTTTCATTGTATTCCCTGCTGTTTCAGATCTGAAGAAGGGCTTTCATGCCTGAAAGCTCATCTGTTGTTTTCTAACTACTTCAATTGGTTTAACAAATGCTATTACCTTTCTGTACTAACCCTGCCTTGAGTCCATTGCTCATTGCACTGTGCTTTTTCCTCAATTACCCTTAAACACAACTCCTTCCTGTTCAGCATTATACTTTTTTGCTGTTTTCCTATTTGTCCTTCTATCATCCCTTTTCGTATATTTATTTTCCATACCTGTTGCCCAGTTTCATTTTAAAAGCCAGAACATAAAATACAAGTTTAAAACTTACACCTTTCAACTATGCTGGTTATGTTATCTTGGCCTGAGTCACCTTTCCCACCTAAAAGGTTTTGTCTTTTTTGATCCATTAATCTTCTCTTTCGAAGGCTTCAGCATTTTCCTAATAGCAGCCTGTTTCAATGGAAAACAGAAATTGCAGGACAGACTTTAAAGAAAAGCTAGTTAGAGTAAGATTTGTCTTGACAAAAATGACAGTCTGAAGAAGTTTGCTCTGACAGTATTTTCATCTCACAATTTGGAGGAAAAAGTACTTTGAAAATTTCCGGAGGAGAACGAAAATCATTCAGGAAGGTTAATATTGAAGTATATTTTACTTTTTTTATCCAAGTTATTCAGACAACATTCTATTACTAACCAAGGAATTATAGAAATTACCCTGTCCACAATCACTTGTCTGTTATTATGTTCCAACTAAAAAATGTTTCACATGGACTGAAGATAGGAGTGTGCAACAATTTTTATAGCTGGGGACCATTCTGTAATTATCAAAATAAAAATTAGGAGTTTACATTTGAAATTACAAAAAAACACATTCCAGGAATCTAAACACTTTCTTTTGGAAAGTAATGTCATTTGTTCCCCTTGTATTCCTTTAATCCTTGATACGTTAGATCTTATTTTATTGTATTGAGGGCTTTTTATAAGAATACTTTTTCTAAAAACATGACTAGGAATTCTGAAGTCTGTAATTCCTCTATTCTGTGATCCTACTACTTCTATATTGCTTAAATTGCAATGTGTCCTGTAAAACAAATATATTCTGTAATTTTGTGACTTTTCAAAACCTAAAGATTTTGTCTTTTCTCTCCTGAGCTTCTGGGACAAGCAAAGTGGGACATATATTTTCTTATTTTTTCTGAAGTTTGGAAGTTTTCTCTCTTTCTTGTTTGTAATATTTGTAAGTCTATGACTTGCTATATGGCTTTGGAGAGAGTGCAATAGACTGCAGCTCACTCTAGCCATTCTGTCAATCTTCAGCATTGATTATGAGGATTTTTCTTCCCATTTTTTTAGGTGATTGTGCATCCTGCCTATCTGCTGAAATGTTAAGTCTTTTGAAGAACTTATTGGCAATGCATCAACTTATACGGCCACTAGAAGTCTTGGTTTCCCTACCTGCTTGGTTGCAGCAACATCTATTATTCAAAAATCAGGAAGACGGAGAATCAAGAGGAGGAGCTTACAAAGACAGCCTTGAGGACAGTCTCTGCAGGTCAGCTTTAGGCATATTATTTTGGTAACGTCTTCATTTCTGCAGG
Source organism: Lepidothrix coronata (assembly GCF_001604755.1). Classification (NCBI taxonomy): domain Eukaryota; kingdom Metazoa; phylum Chordata; class Aves; order Passeriformes; family Pipridae; genus Lepidothrix; species Lepidothrix coronata. The sequence continues at coordinate 369,546 of NW_016690349.1, read as the reverse complement.
GAAAAATTAAGAATTAGCATAGGGTAGGACAAGTTATTTTGTTAACATTTTTGATGCAGTCACTGAAGAATGACAGCTTTCTGAGAAGACTGGAGGCAGAAAGAACATTTATTACTGTCTTTCTGTTGAGGAATGAAGACAAGGAAAAGAAAGAGAGCAAGTATTTGAATTTACATATAAAGATATAAAAAATGGCAAAAAGAGTGAGTTTTCATTGTAACACACATTTCATTTTCCTATTTTCTCCTCATACCCTTTGTCTTGCATTATTTTTTGAAGAACGAATGATGGGGGTTTATCCCTGTCTTTCATCAAAGTTTACACTGTGACTAGTAATTCAGATTTAGATTTATGTACAAGTCAATTACATTTTCAATACACCCTTGAAAAACTTCCTGATTATCTTTCCTGTCTCAGAATTGTTCTTACCCCCGCCTGCAAGACATTACAGAGAAGTTAATGTAGAAATGACCTGTTGGTAGATTTCTAAGGATCTGTCAAATCAGGCCCATAACTGAAGGCAAATGTTAACTATTACTGTAGCCTATCACTTCCCCATCGTACTGCAAATATCTGTCAATAGTGGACCGAAAGAGTTATTCAAACCAAGTTGTAGCAGTGAACGATACTGCAGCAAAAACAGTATTATAAAATTTTGTGTGACCTTTTAAGAAAAGTAATAATTTTGTGGGGATTTCTAGGAAAAAAGTGCCAATTTCATGCAAATTCAGGGGGAAAGGTAGATTGGAAGGCTTTACTTGAAAGTATAAAAGCTGTAATGACTGTAAAAGATATATAAGCCTAATAATCATGAAAGCAACACTCTTTTACTAGTGTATATTAATCGCCTCATATCATGCTGGCAAAATGTAGAAACATCATGTTTTAACACAAGTATTATGAAATGCAGCTTTACATTAATTTCCAAACAGTTCTAAAAATGGATTCTTAAATCAATGTCTTGTGGAGTTCTCTGGGGGCTCAAATAGTTCTGCCTCCTCATTGTAGCCTAGAAGTATCGAGGTCATCCTGAGTTTAGATGTCTAGCCAATGTGAATAAACAAGTGTGGTTGATTATTTGAACAGATTCTATGAGGCTGAGACTTCTGTTATTGCTTCTTCTCTTTTTACTCTGAGGTTTATGGGAGCATGGGCAGAACACGCTGTATGAAAGTAGCACATTCAGCCAGTAGTGGGAACAGTTTAGTGTTGAATTTGAAATTAATATAAAATAAAAGATGAGAAAAGTCAGAATAAGTTTTGTGATTATTTAAATTTTAAGTTATTTACTTGACTTATCTGCTATAATGTAATCAGTGAGAGAGGTGAAAAATGTACCATGTATCCTTCAAAGGGGCAGAAAGTGTGGAATTTGGATTTGTCCATTTCCAAAATTTCATTCAATCTTTCTCTGTAGGTCTTGTCTACTTCCAGTGGAAAATGCTAATAGCCAGACTGAAACTATCAAAAGAATACAGAGAGTTTAATATAATTTTCACAAGAGAGGTAGTGATAGCTGTTCATATGTGGTATGAGCATTTTACCAGCCTTAGCAGTTTAACCACTGAGATTGACTCTGGGGCAGTGGTCAGATTTCAAGTATATTTAGGCAACAGTTTGATCCCCCTGGTCCAGATTGGGAAAGCTGCAGAGCAGTGTTTCAGCACCAAACTATTGAAATCTGTAAAGTCTTATTCATGATGTTTGTCACCTTGTGATCCAATTACATGAGAATGAATGATGTTGCATGTTATTAGCTTTGCTGAACTAAACCCAAAAACTTGTAGATTTATTTATGACTGAAATAGTAGAATTACTGAAAGAAGGATGTTTACTGTATCTGATATGGTGTCTCTCTTCCTTTGAGATTTGCTGTTAAAATTCCCTCATCTACATTTACTGATTATTAATCTCTCTAACTTTGCTTGAGTTGGATTATAAATTGCCTAAAATAGCCACAAACTAAGAGAACCCTTATGGTTTTCTAAGAGTTTCTCTGCAGAGTCACCAAGAAACATACGTTACAGTCAAAATGTGTGACCTCAGCTATCCTCAAAATGGTTTGAAAAGCACTTCCAGAAGAATGAGGAGATGGACTATAACCTAAGTATAGTGTAGATAGAAATTGTATAGTGTCCCTCATACATAATGCTTAATAGAGAGATGACTCTATAAAGAGTTGTAACTTTAAAAGGCAGTTTTATTGACTTACAGAATACCTGTAAGTCCACCACGAGATTAAACTTTATCTCAGAGAAGTCCACTATAGTTTAGCAAGAGATCAAAGAGTTCCATTAACAATGCAGTAGGAGGTAAAATACATATGCATATATATATATAGCAAAGGTTTATGTAGTTCTGATGAGACCCCTCTAGGGAACTGGAAGAAACTGAATAGGTGATAGGGAGGGAGGGAGATGGGTGGGCAATTATTGCCAGTCTAGAAGGAGGAGGCAGAACAAATTATTCTAATGGCAGTTTTTAGGAATACATCTTGAATGCACAAGCTGATAGCAATAATTGAATGTGATAAAATCCTAGACAGTGAACTTTCTTTTAGCACAAACATGTCAAGACAAAAATATCAAGTCATGTAAAGACCCTCCACCCCCTTCCTGACATCATGGTTCAACATTAGTCATGGTTGGCAAACTTACCCTGAACTTACTGAAACAAAATTTAAAAAAAAAAAACAACCACAATGGGAAAAACTGTCACCTATTTTTCCACTAGTTGTAGTTGGAAGGACTTCCAGGGATGCATCTTTTTTGTAACTAGTTAATGGAAAAGATAACATTACTACAATTCTAAAATCCTGGAAGTAATAGATAGTGTGGGTGAAAAGTCTAGCTGAGGCCACAGACTTGCACCTACACACCACAAGCTAGCATGCTAAAACTACAGAAATAATTTAAAAGTTATACTTTTTTGACTTTCATGATTGTTGTTAGTGAAAACCCAAACCATTTCGAAATAGAGCACAGAATGTGGGCATTCTTTTGTCTGATGATGAAAGGAAATGAAGAGTGCTGAGAAGCCAAAGAAACTCCCCTTAAGTCACACTGAAATTTTGACAGTGCTTGAAAACTCTTCCTGCCTTCTTGCTCAAGTCTTGAGAGCCAGACTGCCCTCTCTGCACCCAGCACACTCTGTATCTTCCTCCAGGATCCCAGCACAAATAGTTTCTAAGCCCAGGGATGAGGCTGTCTTTGGATTTGAACATGGAATTGCAGAGCATGATTTTGACCTGGATCCCTATATGTGACAAAACTGTTCTAAAAAAAATACCAGGGAGGGACAGAAAAATAATAAGTATCTTAACACCAAATAACTCCTTTAAAATCTGGAAGTAATGGGTGAGGCCATCAGTCAGGGAGCAAGGACAACCAGGGCCTGCTAAGGGTTTTGTAGTCATCTGGGTAATCATGTATATAGTTTGATACAGTGCAATTGATGGTTACTGGTCACTGCAGACTTGACCTACCAAAATGGTAGTGATATTATACGTGATGGGAAGTCAACACCCATCATCGCTACAGGTCGGTGCTGATGAGCTCTGGCAAACAGCAGCGAAAAAGTTGAACACCGTCAACTGCATTTAGCTCAAGGTAGAAGGGAGCAAACTACACCCACGACACAAGAAGAAAAACATGTTTCCATTTAAATCTGCTATAGACAATTTTTCAGTGCTCGCAATATTAAACTGCAGGATATTTACCGAACATCAAGGTGCAGGATCTGTACTTGGTTTCTGAGGCTTTAAAAAGCACATTTACAGGAAATAATGCCGCTTCAGCCTCCTTCTTCCACCTCTCCAAAAACATAAAAATCCCACTAGCTTTCTTTTTGTGTAACTTCGTGTACATTGAGTTTTGTTTGTTAGACAAAATTAGATCCTTTGGCAAATGAATCATCTACCATGCCATATTTTTTCTTCCTTAGGAGGGTAGAGCCTTAGGCCCTGCATCAGATTGTACAGTACACAATTTTTGAGCTTGTTGGAGTTTATAGTTCACAAATTATTTGATTGAGTCAAGTGCAGTCATGAGGTGGAAAAGTGGTGAGAGATGACTATGATAAATGCACTTTAAAGAAAAGTGCCCCAAGAAATCTGTGCAGATGTATTCAGCTGGATAATATCAGATTACCATAAAAAGAGTAGCCATTGATATGCTAGAAGGACCACTAATGGAATAGTAATTAGTACAAGCTACTTGCATTCTGTGCAAAGTCAACTTTCCCTTGTCAGAGATAAGAAAGTATTAGTATTTTAGTAAAGCTTAATGCTTTGCTACTTTTATTTCGAAAAGGACTTTAAATTAAACCCTTTCTCAAACGATAATTGGAATTGCCTACTAGAGCTGTATTTGGAATGGTGCTTGCTATATATGTCACTTATGAGATGATAAAATGAAGTTTTGATGTGCAGTGTTGTGGCATGTTCAAGGACCCTGGACTTGGGCAGGTAGTACCACGGTCTGCAGGTTCAACTGCTGTTTCTGAATTATCTGAATTATCTGCACTCAGGTATCTCAAGTGATTCACACTGAAGTCACTTTTGCATTTGCAATCTGGATGTACTCTCTAATGAAAGCACTGAGTGAAAATAAAACTAGTGATGTTGATGATTTATTCTGGAATTTTTTTTTCAGTCATAGGATTTTGGTGTTAGATTTTGGCTTAAGAATTGCCGTTGAAATCTAAGGCACTTTAGGGTCTTCAAAAAGCAAAAAGAAAACAGAACAATCTAGAGTGAGGCTATTGTCCCCCACACTAGAGCTGCTCTTCTAGCGATAGATGTGTGGATGGCCTCATCCCCATTCAGGGCTATATATACAGGAATATATACTTAGGTCTTAGCTGTGCTGCTGCTGGCTGTAGCCTTACTGGACAACATAGGCCACAGTATCAGAGCTGATGGCCAAACAAAAAGTAGTTGCAATGAATTCAGCAGAGGTCCATGTATAGCTGCCAGTTGAGACATGGGTCCTGTTTGTCAATACAGTATGAAGAACACAAATGCAATCTAGAAAATAGGGTTCTTTAAGTTTGGTGTAATGCCACTGAAAGCAGTGGAGCTTATCTGATTTATAGAAGAGGAGCACCTCAACTGTAATATTTTATTATTGCGTATTAGCGGATAATTGAATATGAGGAAACAGGGCACATTGTATAGATTTTTTTGTAACAGAAAAACAGGATTTTGCCAAACTTTTAATAAGAAGTCATTCTTAGTGTGTAAATTCCATTTTTGCCAGTGGTTGAATGTGTAAAGCATGACTGAATCAATCATATAGTCTTTATTGTAAAGTGTTCAGTATTAGTTATCAAAGCATTTTCTTTAGTTCACTATCCTGCTCAAATAGTAGGATTTGTAGCAATATTACTTGGTAAGAAAGGGTTAAGAAGTGAAAGATAAAGAGCTCCAAGTGTCATTGTTTTAGTACCAGTAATGTTATGTCTCTGCTACACTGCATAAAGAAAAGAAAAAATGCTGACAAGAAAAAAACCCACATTTTAAAAAACTTTCCTGAGTCTAAGGAAGACACTTTTAGATTTGTGCCAGTTACAGTAATTAGTAAACTTGTTCTTAATAGTGTTGTTAAAATGTAATTTTTTCACACTTTCTCTGACTTTGACACTGCTGCTTTTTAAACTTCATTTTGCACTTTGTTCCATTGTTCTTTAATCTGCTGCACTTTGCATTTAGTATCACTGAAATTTCGCACTTACTATGTCAATAACATCTGGCAAAATTGCCACCTATTAAGAGTAAGTGTTCTTTTTTCTCCTGTGAGAAATGTGATGGTGTATTATATTGGTTTCCCTTGAGAGGCTAAGGAGACAATTTTAAAGCAGATAAATGCATTAAAGAAATAACCTGAACTACAAGAGAAGGTTAACGAAAGTCAGAAACTTTTTACTTTTTTTTTTCACCCTTTTTTTTTTTTACTTTGATAAAAGCATCCTGTACATGTGGAGAGTAAAAAAATAGTTCAGTTATGCAATGTTTTGTACATTTGGATGTATGTTACACTTCATAGTGCTGCTGCAGGACACAATATGGTCTCATAGGCTTTTATCTACAACTATATTTTTCTGTCCGTGTTGGATACTTGTCAGTTTAGTGACGTATTGCAGCAAATGTGCTAGTAAGCTGAGCACTGTCAGACCATTGTGAAAACATGGAACTGATTTTCCAGAGATGCTGTAGACAGTAGTAGGCCTGGCTTTGAGTTCTCCATATCCATGGTGCATGGAGTAAACACCAGGTTCCATCTCACAGCAGTAATATTCTGCTGAAGGGAGATAGGATGGGTTGGAGTAAAGTAATCACCCTAGTCTACTCTGCACTTAACAGCCTAGATAGAAAAGTTCCTGACCTTTGATATCACCCATAGCCAGAAAATTGCACATACTGTCTTCAATAAAACCTTCCCAAGTTAGGACATACACATGCATGCCTGTGTATAGGCTGGCCTCTGAAGTGTATAACCTTTTCCCAAACTGTATAAATATCTTGAGTATGCATGTGACACTTTATATATGCACTGCTTGTAAAGGAAAGTGAAATTAGAGAATGAAGTACAGCCTAAGTGACAGACTTTTCCTTTGCCATGGATAAAATCTGGATGAAACTGAAACCCCCATGCCATACACATGCTGAAATGATGCTGAACTTCAAATAATTGCACACAAAGCAAGGAAGGACAAAACTTCACAGAAGCAAATTCTGTAGCACGGTTTACACTATGGGGTCAATTTTCATAATATAGCTTGCCATGGCATTGCAGGAATGTGAGCTGTGAAGGGCTAAAGGAAATACGGCTTGTTCTAGAGACTATCAAAGACACAGGAAGGAAATACAGCATGTTCCAGAGCCTGTCAAAGACATAGGGAATCTTTCCATTGACTTTGGGAGAGCTTTGGGCTGAGTCTGTGTTACAAATGTGAACTATTTGATTTGATTGAAAAAATCCATGAGGAATGGGAATATAATGAACTGAGACACAGGGATGTGGGCTTTTGGTACTTTGGCAGATTGTGGAAAGGCATTCCATGTCTGCAAAATGTCATGTCAGGACTCAGTGTTGCAAACAGTGATATCTGGCTTTGAATGAGGGATGTGCATTTTTTACCCAGCTACATGCACAGCTCCAGTTAGCATAATTAAAAGTGTGCATATATTGAATCACAGAGAGATTAGACTTGAGTGTAAGAAGGTCCATCCCCATGGAAAAGCAACTTAACAATTAGACTAAAGAAATGGACTGTTCTAAAATTGGTACACTTGATCTTTTTTCAGCATATTGTTAAAGAATAAATACATACATTCTTCATCTCTACATGAGATACATGTATGAGACTTAAAAACATAAATAGGTTGAATTTGTATGCTTGAATTCAAAAGAAGTTTTACTTGTGTAAAGCAACATAGGGATGAGTTCAATGTCGTCTTAGTGACTTTGATATATAAGATTACTATAGAACACATCTCATCTGAAATAATTTGAATTAATAACATTACAGATTTGCTACAGTCTGACTATAGTACAATGCATCTTTCTATGGTTTTCAATTTGCACATAATATTTGTAATGGTGTTTATTAGCTTTTTTCAGTATAAATCTACCCAGGTGATGTGTTGCTGCTTAAACTTTGAATGTATGTCTTGGAGGACATAGAAATAGCAAAATAAAGCATGCTTGAACATTTTCACTCTTTTCTTTCTTCCATGTATACAATTAAGGCTCAGATATTTGCATCTGAATTGATCCTGTATTATAATATGAAGTTTACATACCACTGGTTACAAATAATGAGATGCTGAAGAACAACAATTGTATTTCTCCTCCCAGATTTTCCCTTTTCTTAAATTTCTCTTCTTCATTCTTTTTTGGCTGTAATTTAAAAATCTTTTCCCTGACATGAATGCATTTTCTTCTGTCAAAATGATTCTTCTGATGTTTTCTATTTTAAAATAATTTTATATCAAAAAATATAATTCTTAACAATACACAAATAAGACTTTAATGAGCACAAACATGAATTAAATGTTTGTGTTGTCCAGTGCTGTCCAGCATGATATTACAGTGCTCATTGTTAGTTTTCCTTCTAATATTGTCAGCTTCAATTTCTTAATTTAGAAAAGATGATTTGTTTCCTTATTCAAAAATCCACCAAGAATTTACAGTAGTGATTCATTAGCTTCCAGTTGGAGACAGAACTGGAGACTCACGCAAGTTCTTAAGTGACTGTATGACTAAACTGCCCCAAATCATTTATTTTTCTGTTTAAAGACACGTTGTGATAGATTACATGCAGCTAGCTCACGTGAGCCTTGTTCACACTTTGTAATGATTTTCTTGGTAGGTAGTTCCCATGATTTCCTGGGGAAGATTCAGAGAGTAAGTCAAGGTTTGGCAACTTTTCAAAGTTGAGGTGCCAGATGGTATTTTTCTTTCCCAAATTAGAAGTTAAGCGTGCTGTTTGAAACTCAGCAAGAGCTGGGAGATACTGCCTTTCACAGAAACAAGATGCTGGCAATCACCTTACTGGAGGTATCATTTCTCTGCACAAAGACATAGTTTCTCAGCCCCTGGTGAGTGTGGAAGGTGGGGGAGCTTCTGCCTTTCACAGGTGCCCCTCTAAAGATGTGCTTTGTCTCCCAGCTCCCGAACCTGCGTGAGTCCTGCTGTGTGCCATTAAGAGACTGCCTGTGGACCATTCTGGCCAATCAAACTGAAGGCTGGTGATCCCTAGAAAAATAATTTCGTTAGTAGAGCAGAGGTGTCATAATCTAACCCTAGTCAAGGGAACAGGTTTGGATTGTCACAGTGGTGCCTCCATCTCATAGTTTTTTCTCGGTGTGCTCTCTATTTTTGTTGTCCCCATGTTGTGGCTATTTTTGAGGTTGTTTGCTTTTCCTCCAAATTCAGATTTAAATAGGTGTCTAAAAGTCAGACCTTCAGCCTGTGTATCTTTAGACAGTTACATTCACAGAAGGTGCTTCAGGGAAACAAATTTGTTGCAGGTAGGCAAGTGGTTTAGCTGCTAGCACTCATTTTCTGGCACCTGAAAGTTGGCAGAGATGATAGTCTACTTCTCTGTTCAACTGCAGTCTGTCAACTGAAAGCTGCTGCATTTTGCATTTTTGAGTCTCTTTCGTGTCACTAGAGGTCACAATCCCTTTTCTGGGTATCACCAAACTCTTGAATATCCACAAAGATGCTTCACAGAGTAAGGTCCTTTAAGTTTTCTGCTTAGTGAACTAACAGGAGCAAGAAATGTTAGAAAAATGGCCCCTTTTATAACCTGTGAAGTTAGAGATTGTCTTGCACTGCTAACCAGTGCCTCCACTCAGTGAAACGGCAACACAAACATACTAAAGAGAGGAACTTTCTGAAGCAAATAAACACAGATCAGTAAAGATGAGCTGGCTTGTCCTTCACTCCAAACACAGGCTTGGAACTCCTCAGCTGCTTGAATGAGGTGAGTGTAGCCAAGCTGTGGCTCTTGAGAGGAGTCTCTGTAAGTGAACACATGGACCCAGTGACATAGTCCTCTCAGACAATTAGTAGGAGCCCTGCTGTGTTATCTGAATTCACAGTGTCAGGAAGAGCTGTGGAGGAAAGCATCACTGAACTGCTTTGAGAGCTGGCTTCTTGTTATGTTGAAGAGTGGCTCATTGGTTTCTCGGGCAGGAACGTGGCATTTCTAATGAATGTTAACATCATCACCTTCATATCTGACTAGAGGCTGGGATGAGTTGAAGGACTGCCATTAGAAGTCCAGATTCTCTTGGCTACTACCAATTGACAGCTCATCTCTTACCGTATCAGAAAAAAAAGGGTGCAGAAACCTATGCTCATGCTTTCTCCACCAACCTACTAACTTTACACCAATTTTAAACAAAAAGAAATGAAAACCAGCTTGACATTTACCAAGATTGTTCTGAGACAACAAATATGTTGCAAGCCTGAAGACAGGTGCATTACCACAAAGAAGGATTTTTTTATGAATGTTCTCATTACAGTGTGTCATGGATAACTAACAGCGTACAGTTTGTGCCTTGAGGTTCAGTTTGCTGTTGTTGTATTGTTGTCACATGTTTTTATGCTAATCTTTTAGATGGTAAATATAGAAGTCTTTATTCAATTAACAAAGAATTAGTCATTAAGGGATGGTGAATGAAATAAAATGGTGAGAAATATTATCCTCTTAAATAAGAAATTAATGCATAAGAGTGGACACATGCAGTACAGCAAGGGATGGAATAAAGCCGGAAAAGACCAAAAGCAAAATTGAAACATCCCTCAGCTCTCTGTTTAGCAGGTAAATGTTCAGAATTTACTTAAGTTTTTTTTACCCATTCTGCATGATACACATAATGTACATCCGAAGTTCTGCATGCAAATATTCAGACACATTATGTTCGGTATTTACTCTCTCATTGGTTTTAATTCTTTAAAGTTTGCTGCTGACTATAGATCTCTCACTGTAACTTTTATCTGAAGTAAAATAATGGACTCTTTTCGTGGGGTTATCTATCCTTCTTCTAGTAAATGTCCAAGTTGAGGGATGTATTTTAGTCCTGGACTTTTATTTTAACCTGTATTCTGATCAGATCTGACTGTAATAAATATTCTTACTATTATTGTTATTTAAGTGATTTCAATAGAATACTAACAATAACCTGGAATAATATAGTCTATATATGACAGTGCCAGCCAGCAAGGAAGAAGAGAATCTGCCTACGGAGCCAAAAGAGCAAACTGCAAGCCACCACTCTCCTTATTAAGACAGCTAGGAAATGTCTTCTCTGTCCTTATAGCAGGTAGGCAAATATGAAGTGTGATAATTATCTGTCCCTTATCTTATCAATAATTAATACTTTTCACTTGCATTCTGTTATTTCTGGTTACTACACCTTGTTCATCACCATACTTGCTGCATTTCCACAGGTGCCATGTGTTTGTTTTCTTGTACTCTTCTTGGGCAGAGAAGCCACAGAAAATTTTAGATTAATTTTTATAATCTGTATATCTCTAAATATATATATTATTAAATATTTGAAAGAAATCAAGATGATAGTCATTATCATGGGATTGGGTGGGGATGGTTTTCTCTGCCTTACTCTGCCAACAGCATGTCAGGTGCAAGTAAAAAACACTAAGTACTCAGAGCAGAAGTCTAGATTCTTTTGCAGGTGTTTAGGTTATATTGGCATTTTTCTTTTGACAGTCCTCTGACATATCAATTGTCTTATGAATTGCAGTTTCTTTACACTGCACAGGCATGTACAATCTTACTGTAAATGCCCAGCAGGGCATTTAACTGAGCATTTTATTTGCCTCATCCTCAGAAGTACATTTGCTGAGGATCTTTACCTTTATCCTGACTGTGACAGCAGGACTGGGACTGAAAGAACTTGATTTCTCTATCTTTCCATCACAGACAGAAGCCGTTGAGGAACCTATATGACCAGTGTAACTTAGCATAGCTTGGCAACAGCTCCACGCTGCAGTCAAACAGCCTGTTCTGGCTGCAGATGGTACCCTGATTTCTCCCTGCTTAAGCATCCCCTCAGCTCACACCCAGGCTCCTGCTGAAAGTTGCTGCCTCCTCAGGTCTACTGGTATGAGTCACGGAATGACTTTCTAGTCCAAAGCAGACAAACTAATGCAGGTTAAGGAAATAGTTTTTATTGAATCAGGTTAGGGAACAGCTACATGAGCAGGAAGTGGCAGCTGTGAGGGAGCAGATAAGGGGTGACCAGGTGAGGTGCTTTCATCTGCAGTGGTAAGAGGGTGCCTGCGCATCACATAAGTAGTGTCAGTACCCCTGACAGTCTTCTGAGATGGGAAAAGGGAGAGATCTTCTGTGCCCTCCTTTCCTTTCTCCTGAACCAAGTCTAGCTGTCACATAGAAGTGTATCAAACTTGGTGCTAAAACTAATTTATTTATTATTTTAAGGAGTTGAACAGCTCTTACCCTGGTCAGTAAACGGTTTCTATAATGTGCTAGTCACAGATCAAATACAGAGGGTAGGAAAAACGAATTTCTTCCACTAGCTGCCTTTGTTTGAGGTCTGGCTTTATATACTGGGTTAATTGATTAGATCTTCTTTTTCATTTTCCTTCAGCTGGTTAGTATCTAAAGCCTATACGTGATACAGATAGTTCACGAAAACTCCATTTTGAGCAGTGATTAGTTCCTATCTCACATAAAAGCTATACTTAGTTCTGGTCAGAACTTCAGCAGTAACAGCTTTAGGAAAACAAATTTTTATAGGAAGTGATTGATGTACTGACTGATTAGGTTGCAATCTTCCCCTGCAGTAGGTGGTGCTCACTGCTTAAATAAAATTAAACAGTGACAGTGTTTGGTTGAGTCCTAAAACCAAGGATGGACAAATTCTGATGGAAAAAAAAAATATGAGAAGGCAGAGACTTGTTTCGTAGGGTGCATTCTATCTAACCTTTCCTTTTGCAGTTTCACTTTTAAGTACTCTTTCTAAAAAAACTCCTCTGCATGCTCTCTTGTTGCAGGGACATCTGGCATATATCATTATACAGTACACTTCAGGAAGGTCTCAGAAGACCAGAAATATTAAATTTTTATATAAACATTGCTGGTTTTGGTGAGAAAAATGGATTGGTAATTTATATAAGTGCTAACTTCACCTGTTCAGCTGTTGTTTGTAGAGTCTCAAAACAAAGTGAAATACATAAGAATTTGGCCCAAATGCTTTTGGAAACTCCTATAACAGTCTATATGTGTTTTACGTACCAAAATACCTTCAAAAATGTGTTCTTCAGTCCCGTGTCACTTGTGTGATGCTGTAGAGATTGAGTTTGTTCACAGATCCAACTACCTGAACATGCCTCTTCTCAGCTTCGATGCAGATGTCCTGCTTACAGGTTTACCCAGTCCTGCTGCTGCAGGTGTCTGCAGGTCCTGGAGTCTGCACCTTTCCCTCTCTGGCTTTGCCCATTTTAGCATCAACTTGCTGGGTTCCTCAGTGAACCTGGGGCTTTCACCAGCAGTGCAAGGGCATTGCAGATAATGTGCATATGCAGGCTTGAGTGGAACGATGAGAAGACTGTTTTCATACTAGGTGTTGAACAGAAGTGATTATAGAAACTAAACTGAGCACCACATGTTCCTTTGTAATAAAATTTTGGTATTCACACTGGAATTTTGGACTCAGGCCATCCTTGAATTTTTAGAAAAGTTTGGATGAAGATCTGAATTGTGTGGCTTATTTCTATAATGGTTTTGAACTGGATGCCAGATTTGTGAGGTCTGCCCTGTCTAAGTACTTGGATATTGGCCTGGTGCTTGGATACCATTGCCTTAAAAACTAAAAATAATTTTCTCAGTAGTGAGAGCCTCTGTTTTGAGACGTTTTCAAAACAGCTGGTCTGGTTACCACAGCTGAATAAAAATGGAAATTGCATTAAAGAATGTGTGTTAAAAATTTTGTAGTTTGATTTACTATTTGTAGATTTGCAGGTCATTATTAATGTTCCATAATAATACTTCACCTGGTTATAATACATATTCATTCCTTCATATTTCTAAAGCCCTTTGAGAACCTAGAGAAGTGCAAAGTGTTATTAAATGAGTTTAAAATTCCAGCTGTTTTTTCCTGCAATAGATTTTGCCTAAAGTAAGAATGAATATTAAAGAAAAAATATAACTTTTTCTGAAGCAGATCTTTGCTGACAGTCTGACAAAAGTACATTTCTCAGCATGCTGTCCATCTCTTTTTCTTGATGATATTTAATTTCAGTTTGATTTACTTATTACTTCATTACTTTAAGAATAAAAGTTCACCAAGGCTGACACTTGTCTCAGAAGGTAAATCTCCACTCCAGTAAAAATGAAGTGAACCTTTCCTTTCCAGTCAGAAGAATATTCTCTTGTAATCTTTTTTTTTTCATAAATATTTGTATAGTGCTTAATGGTGTCTTCTGTATAGAAATCATGTCTCTCTTGAGAAGTACATTGGTCTCAGAGATAGAAAAGTAAAATCCTTAGCTCACTACCTTAAACCTAGATGCAGTGTTCTGCATGGCTTGGTTTTGTTTTGTTTGAAACCACAGTATTTCTATTACTATAGAACCTGTTGAAATGCAGGCTGTTAGTGTGCTAATGTAAATTGTAAAAAAGAAACTAATTTGTGCTGTTTTCTTAGGCTATAACTGAGATTACTTTTTCTATTTGGGGTAAAAAAAATTGCAGTGATGTAAAGGTCCATGAGTTAAACTGCAACCCTTTGTGTAACAAGGAAAAAAATCCACCTGAAAATGTGTGTAAAATGTGTTCTAAGCTGCAACAATGATCTCTTTCAAAACAGTGCTCTCACTGTTTCAGTACTTTAAAGTGACACTGTGATTTTCAAATATTAATAAGCATCCAGGGGGAGCTAGGGAGTAACAATTTTGCTTTTTCTAATGGTATATAAGGAAATATGAATACAGAGAAAAGTAGTATAAATGTCTAATTCTTATTTTGGGATTGGGGCTTTTTTTTTTACTAGGAACTTTTGATGAGAAACTGGTCAGCCATTCTGAGAGTAGTGGAAAGCCTGTCAAGGTCACTGCCAAGGACAAGAGAGTCAATTAGTATGCAGATCAGAGCCAAGGAGTTCAAAGGTATTGTTCCAATTCAATCACATTAGCCAGGCCAGTAATGAACAAACGGCATGACCTTAATCAGGGAGCCTGAACCACTCATTGAAGGGAAGTCTGTGTGTCTGTGTGTATTTGGGGGGGAGCAGGAGGAGGGGTTAGGGTGGCAGAAAGGATGTGGTTTCTTTTGTTGTTGTTGTGGTTTGGCTTGGGCTTTTTTTTTTTTTTTTTTTTTTTAAAGGGACAGCAAGCCCAGTTTGCTTAATTAGCCACCAGTAATGTAAACTTGTTTCTGGATCCCTGTGTTCTGAAGTACAGAATTGCTTTTATTTTTGGGTGATAACTGAAACAGGCTCAAATGGACAGGTGGCTTGAATATTTTAATAAAATGCATTCAGTGATATGCTAAAGGGTATGCAGGAGGAGGGAGATAACCTTATATAAAACACCAAACCAAATTTTGCAATTACAGTTTCTCTCACACTGTTGTAATTTTCTAAAAGTCTACATGCAAGGAAAATTCTGGGTGATTTTTTTTTCCCTTAGACATAACGTAAAGTAATCCACACTCTAGTTAATAATGGATAGAATGTTTATTTAGAGGAAAAAATATTTTTTTAGCATTTTCAGCCTGACAGATATTGCACCATACATAATTATATTTTAGATATCTAAATCGCTAAGTTGTTTCATACACTCAGCACAATACACACTGCATGTTTCAGTGTGCTTGATTTAGTACAATCAAAAAGCAGCATTCTGTGTTATATTCACTTTAACAAATGCTCATTTTATTATAAACTTATAAAATATATCTCTCTGACATACCGAGGACAAAATAATAAAACGACAGGACATATCTGTAGTCATTTATATATTATAATGTCTGCATGTTTCTGCAAAGTGGTTTTTGAATGCATACTTAGGACTTCATTGAAATTTCTACATAAATCAGGACTGTATTCCCTTTTTCATGAGCTAATAATTGAATTTGGTAGCCAAAAATTTTAAAATAACACTTCAAAAGGTAACATTTTTCTGTGTTCGAATGATTGAAATTGTAAACACATACTTTCTGCATGTGGAAAGATTGAAAAAAACCTCTGCAAGAAATCAATATTAACTATTGAAAATGTGAATGATGCTTAAAATACATTCACATGGTTTACCTACAAGTTATTGTTTTATGTTCACGTGGGTTACCTACAAGTTATTGTTTTGTGTTTATATATACAATAAGTTATAAGTTTCCTGTATCTCTCTGGGTAACATTTGCTCAACAGTTACTTCAATTGGAGCAGAATATCAAAGAAAGCTTCAGGCTTCATTGGGGAGAGTGTTTGCAGAAATCACTTCATTTCTCTGTAAATGAATCATGATAGGCAACTAAGATTTTAGGAATCAAGGGGCGCTTGTTTTTGTTGTGTTTTGGTTTTTTTTTTCACTCCTTTCCTGTTTCTTCTTTACTGGGGAGATGGTTCATCATATCTCACTAAAACGGAAGATGCATAACAGAAACGAAACTATTCTGGGCTATGAAGCACCCTAGGGGTTCATGAATGTTGGGGGAGGAACACTGATTATACAATGCAATAACATATTGAGACACTATTTCAGTTTTACACTTGGTATCAAGTAAATACAGGATATCTCACCCATGAAGGGTGATTATCTTTCATGAAGGGAGGAAATGAGTTATTAAGGTCTTTCTCAGGAGCAAAACAAGGATAAGAATCTTTATTAATGTAAGAAACAATTTTTTTCCCCCTACAGTAATATACTTCCTTTTCAGCAAAGATCTGGGTTTTTTTTGTCTTTAAATTGTCTATATCTCAGAATGGAACACATATCAGTTTTAGCTGACACCACTGCGGTGCTTGAGAATATTGTTATAAAACATGTGCTCATTTTTATCTAGATCACAATTAATAATATTTTTAAGCATGCAATGTCTATCTAGTCCCATAAAAACACTTGTAAAGTATTTGATATTTTATTTGAAGATATTAAAAGATTGTTTAAAAATAAACATGCACCAGCAGAGCAGAATTTTCACACGATTATTCAGATAGTCAATAGGTCTTCTTTGATCATATTATTATGATGCTTCTGCTGGATTTCAGTCTAAGACAGGCGTATTTTTTCCTGTCTCTCTCTCGCTCTCTCTGTCTCTCTCTCTCCCCCCCCCCGCCAAACAAGGTCATAGATTTTTTTAAATGAGGACTAGAAGTTCCAAGTACAAGATTAAGTAAGTTCTAACAGTGTTATAAAAGTAAGTGCTTTTTTCTATAATAAAAGGTGTTTAAAAGGTTCGCTACAGCTTTAAACAGAATTACAATTTACTTCTTTCAAGTGTCCAGGCCATAAATTCTTCTCAATTCCCTCTCTCTCTCCTTGTCGGAATTAATGAGATCAGATTTGATCAGGGCAGTGATGTGTTCAGAGCCAAATCACACAACAGCGCGCGTGCGGTAATGGAATTTGCATCTAATGCATACATAAATCAAACATCTTTCTGGACATTTTCATATGCATAATGTCATTTCATCCAGTTCTCTCTGTGCAGAGGGGGAGATTTTTCTCTCTGAGAGAATGACTTTCTTTAATGCTTTCATTTTATTTTCGCTGACTACAATCCCCGAGAATGCGCTCGGTCGGAGAATCTTTCGGGGCGCGGTTGACAGTTCCTTTTCCAAGAGGGGTCCTTCACATTTATCATGCCTCTTCCTCGGGGGCTTTGTTATGCAAATGTGGCTGAAATTGATAATTCCAAAGTGCTTCATTTCGGTTCCTTGGCGGTTGGAGATGGTAGATAAAAAGAAACTGACAAGACACACTGATTGCCCTCAATGCTTGTAACTCTCTTGCTAACAAGGCTCGATATTGTTAAAAATTCCTATTGTTATCAGGGTGGCAGTTCCATTATGCAGGCCTTGCAAATTTCTCATTTGAATATTAACCCTTTAATCACCCTGCTCTGCTCCCCTCCCCCTAGCCCCAAACCAGTTGCCCTCGAGTGAGTCAGAACGCAAACCGGGAAATTATTGCCCTATTATTAGTGCAAACTATGTGTGTGTGTGTTTTGTTCTGTTTTGGGGGTTTGTTTTTCTTTCTTTTTTTTTTTTAAAAAAAAAACAAACTCTACCTCTATCTTTCATTTTTTCAATGAGAATTTTTTACCATAAAAAAATAAAAGCTTTAACAAAACAGGTCTATCACAGACAGACAGAACTGGGTTGTTTCAAGTTAGGTTTGGGAGAATATTTACATCAAAATATCTGTTCACAGAAGTCAAATTCAGTAGCTCCTGGAGAGTGGAGAAGTTTCATTATTTTTAACTTGTATGTACTTGCACTTTATGTTCTAACTTAGGTAGGCCTCAGGGAGGGGATAGTGTGTCTTTATATACCAGAGATACATGAGATTTTTAGCTGCCGGTCCTACTGACTGCAACATTCCTGTCTCAGGCTAGCCAGCAACTAACTTCCAGCCTATAGACAGGTGGCTAAAATAAAGGAGTAGGGAAAAAGGGAACTTGAAAACTAGGATTTTTGGAGCTGTGGGGGTTTTTTAACCTTGAAGGACACATACCTATAACTTTACTTTCACAGTTAGGCTCTTATTATTGACAGATTTCACTTACCTACTTTTAAAATACTGTTAATAAATGGAAAGGGAAGGACTGATTCAGGGACCTGATACTGCAGTCGTTGTGATTCACGGGAGTCTTGCTGGTATCTTCAGCAACAACTGCATCAGGTCCTAGAAATGACGTACAAGTGGGCAATGTCAAGTTCAAGCTAAGGATTAGGTCACTCAGCAAGAGCGTGACTGGTTGCTAACTGATTTACTCACTGACTGATAAAATTGTGGTTTGGAATTTCAAATATCCCTCTAATATTCCCCCATGTGTGTGTCCATAGAAGGTGAATTCTTTCCCACCAACTGCATGCCTTCAGGCTGATATTACAATTATAGGTTAATTTTAGTTTGTCATTTTTCTGGGGATACCTGACATGGCTCCAGTTAAAGTAAATCTTGGTGTGACAAAGGTAAGTACTGCAGATGCTGGATGGAAGTGGAGAAAAGAAGCATTGGCACCGTAAAATGAAACGTAGTTCACTGCTAACACCAGGCAGCTGCAAAAATATAATATTTCTCTACAATTACAAAGAAGATGCATCTCAACCAGCTCGAGTCAAAGGAACGTCAAAGTTTTCCACTTTCCTAGCTCTGAAGCCTTGCAGAGATGTGTCTGCCAAATTACAGTAAATAAAAAAGACACTTGCGCAACAGTAACCAAGGACTTCCCTCCCCCTATAACAACAACAACAAAAAAAGAAAAAGAAAACCCTCTCATGTTATTGTAGGAACTCTTGGGAAGCTCATACTCCTTTCTTTCATTTATAGGTGTGATGGCAGATTAAATCCATGACAGGAAACAGTGATAATGCCCACTATAGAGCCGTGTGAGTTACAGCGTCTAAATTTCCCATGTTGGTGCTTTTTCTTTCAATTATCTGAAAACACCCTGTTAATTTTTAATGTGTTCATACCCTCATTCTGTTACCAAAACTGCTACCTTTCCCCCCCTTCCTACTTCAGAAATAGATTTCACTAAACCTGGCTGCTGTAAACTCATTATATGATTCTATCATTTATTCTGTCCATTAGAGTAACCAGTGTTAGTGCTTTTTCCCCTACTTGAGTCTGTCAAGTGCTGTTATTTATGCTCAATGGTATTAATATCTCTGGTTGTAATATGGTTGTGCACTCAAAATCTCTAATACAATCTAAGCTTGGCAATAGTGACTGCATCAGCTATCAATAATCAAAAAGTCTCATGCAAGTTGTATGTATTAATGAGTCAATAAATAGATAAATATAATTAACATGTTCTGCTTGCTGTAAAGAATGATCAGTAGTGCTGATGGCTTTAAAAAGGTCCTCCTTTTCTAAATCAGAGAGCGTGCCCGTATTATGAACATGAGAATTAAAGATCTGACAGTATGATTTTGAATGTTTCTTTTTTTTCGTTACCTTTGGCAATGACTGCTATAACCTGGCTGTATAATGTTACCTGCTGTCTTTAGGTGGAAGAGGGCTGAAAAGTTGATTTTTCTTTCACTGCCTGATTTTGGTGGGTTAATTTCACTAACAAAAGGATTTTCTGTTTTTCTGTAACAAGAAAACCTCTTAGGTAATTTGTGACCATAGAATTAGAGCAATACAGCTAAACTAATATAAATGCAATGTTTCATTATGTGTAAGAGCAGGCACTCTTTACTTTGCAGCCCAAAACACACAAAGCACCCATTAGAATGAAGAGGCCTGTGATGTCTCTTCATGTGCAGAGTGTAAAGGTACATGAATGTCCTTGCTTGTTGGCATTTAATTTACCAGTTGCCTCTGTAGTGGAGCCTTGGCAGATTCAGCTTGAATCTGAAAGACAGGCTGTCATACTGAGAGTCTGCTGCCTACTGCTGAAATTGAGAGGCTTGGCAGATATGCAAACAGTAACTGGGTTTGAGTTGTTTTGATTACAAGTTAAACAGAAAGTCATTGGCAGGGCCAATATAAATCTGCTGAGGTTTTTTGGCAAAATCTGTGGAGGTATTTCTATAGATTCTGCAGAATTCTCTAGCACCTTGATTTCACATCAAAGAGTGTCCACCTCTGAACCCATTCTGCGGATAAATGTGTCAGAAACGTGAGTGAACATGTTTAAGTTGCCGAGAGCTTCCAGATTCGGAAATATGAAGCACATTAACAACGTGCTGTACCACACCACCTTTGTACAGTTGTTAAATTCTGAAAGCAAATGTTCTATTGAAGTTCAGGTGGATTTTTTGAGAAATAAAATAAAGCAAGTTATAAACAGCTGAAGTGGAAAGGCAAAATAGATTTTAATGAAAATTTCAGGTGAATTATTGAAAAAAAAAGAGTATTGGACCATGTCTGTACTCAGCTATGTGGGTTGAAATGCAGAGATATTTCACCAATTCATTAGCAAGATTTTCTAAAGTTGCTTCCTTCCTGGCATGCAGTGTTTTAACAGTGGTTTGAGTTAGTACAATTCAGTCTACAACTGGCTTTTTTCTCCTCGTGTTCAATAACTTTGCCTCAAACATCATATTTGACTAAACATCCAGACTTGATAAAATCCAAATGCTCATCCCAAATTTATTTCCTTACAGAGTTAATTTGTCTCCCTGACTAATCTGCAATGCTGAGTTGATAAAAGTAACTCAAACTGATACTGTATAAGTAAAAAAAAGGAGGCTGTAAACTTTAATTATAAGCACTTTTACAAAGCAGCCCCTGCTCAATTCCAGCTTAGTGTTTTGAACGCTGAGACATCCTTTACTAAAATTGCCTTGCAATTTTAAGGTAAAACTACGTTAATTTTGGTGGGAGGGAAAAGAATACATATAATTGTTGCTGCTATTGTTTTTGTCTGACTGGCTGTAGACAGATTTCTGCAAGGCTGGCTAGCAACAATACATTGATTTGCAGAGGCAAGAATATCTCCACAATTCAAAAGGCTGAGACACCTTTATTTGAAAACTGAGAATCTGCAAAATGTGGCAAAGTTCTTGGAAAGAAACCAAATGTATGGAATCTTTTTTTCATCTTTTTATCTTTTTTTCTTCTCCACTTGTATCTGCTACTTTGCCTATTAAGGCTTTCTAGGCAGAAAAAAAATAACACCTTTGAATTTGCACAAATTATTATATATCTCATGCTAAATTCTACAAGAACCTAATTTTGACAAATTGATTAGAATGCAAACATTGTTATCTAAATGCTCTTTATTTTCACATCTGGCAAACTGAAAAAGCACATTATTTTCCTGAGAGAAGTAAAGGTTTGTTTTCTTTGGAAATTACTCCACTGATTTTTCCTTTCTCATACTGAATGTCCCTTTCCCTTGAGCAAACAGAATAAAGGAGTTTATATGAATAGACCATATTTCACTCTGGTTAATGGATAACAATAGCATTTTAGGAATTTCATTTTCAGATGCAGGTTGAAAAGACATACTGACTTTCTGCCTCTTTTTGCTGCCTTTCACTGTTCTATACACTTCTCTTCAAAAAAAAGTGAATTTAGGAAGCTTTAAACAGCATGCTCACTTAATACTGCAACCCGATGCAAATTTTTAGAGAATACTTACAAATGTCAAATCTCTCTGAAAGTGATATACTTTATTACTGTTCATTCTTATAATACAAACATTTCAGTGCAGCTCGGATCTTTTTTTTTTTTTTTCAAAATACACAGGATTTTGATATATGGACAACAGGAGAATATGTATTTTAGATATAATGCTTAAAAGTGCTTAAAAGTTATTTCTGAGCTGATTTAACATGGAAAATCTCCAGGTAGATTAATTTTATAGGCTGCTTTTATGGGTGTAACATTTCAAGATGAGAAAGCCGTGCTTCTGAAATTTAGTTTCGGCAGATTTCATTGGCACCTCCATCTCCATCTTTTATTACCTTAAAGTTGAAATTTAATCTCTTTTTTTTTTTTTTTCCCTGATTTTTACTTAATTCTTTACTGAAATGGCTGGGACTGTATTTTTGTTCTCAGGTTCTGTTGTGTCTATTGCTGTCTAACTATTTCTATTCCAAAGGAAAAAACAAAATCACTACAAAAGAAGTACTTAAATAACTATGCATAGAAATTGCAAGATTTTTAGAAGATTTTTACTGGGACAGGCAGCTATAGAAGGAGGTTAAACAGATGCCCTCCAAAACCCTCTTTCCAAATGGCTGAGTTAATTCATAGTGGTAAGAGCAAGCTGCCCTAAAACCAGTTGCTGTATTGTGGTAAAGGCAAAGCTTGAAACTGCAGTCCTTGCACACACGAAACTTCCTACAGAAACAGGACTTTTTAAAGAAACAGCTATCTGTAACATTGCCAACAGGGGCTGTGTTGCAGTAAAAGGAGAATGTGGGCTGTACAGAAGCATGTTTATAATGTTTCTGGAGGACTCTTAATATGGATTCAACACACACTTCATAGATGTGTATAGTGAATGTCTATGAACAATAGTACGCATTTGTGTATTATGTATGTTTTCATATTTCTGAAACATAGTCCAGAATGCATGAAAAGTGGCTTTTATGAATGTGTTAAGAATGCTTGATAAACCTCAATACTTCAGCCATTTGGTTGGCTCTTGTTGTTATTTGTTACTTTTAATGTGCCACAGAGGTGGTCTGTATTCTGGCCTGATGGCCGGCAATATTGCTAAAAAGGAGGAATAGGTTTTTAGATTTCAGGAGTGCAGGTTAAGGGAAAGAAAAAGGAAGCATTTAAATCAGAAAACGTGTGTGTGTGGGTGTCTGTCTTTGTGAGCCTCTGTGTGTGTGTGCATGTTTGGAAATTCACAAACTAACACTTTCAGGCTATGATCTCAGTTTTTATGACTGAATTACATACCTTAAAATATTGGTCTCACTAATATAAATGCTGAGAAACTCTCAACGATTGTAGTGCCTACTGTAATAAAATTCTCTGTGAGAGAATGACAGAGATACAAAACACTAAAGAATGATGATTTCCTCGCTACCAATACAATTGCATAAATTAGATGTGCATAAGTTCCCAGTGATTTATAGCAGTTGAAACTTACAAAAAATGATTACATTTGATGTTTCTTTAGTAAATACAAAAAAGCTGATGCTTTCTCACAGGATGGTTAAAAGAAGCAGGAGCTAAATTCGGATTATATAAACTGTCTTATAGTGCTCTTTGTATACCTTTTATAGAAATTTTTTTCTACAAATTTTCCTTGAAGACATATTTCAATAGTCAAACTTGCACATAATATTTGTTAATTTGGAAAAAAGTCCTTTTAGTTTTTCTCCACTTGCCCTCCTCACTGGGAGCCTATTAGTGGAAGTGGCATTTTATTGATTAGACATTTAATAACAATATTCTTCTATATTTGCTCGAATATTTAACTGTTTGCATAGTAACTGGTATAAAGGTCCCTAAGAATGGTACAACTGAAATGGGAGAATGAAGAAATGTATTGGCTATGACAAGAAGAAGTAATTGCTTTTCCTCAAAGGATCAGATGTGATATAGTTGTTTGAAAAACAATCTAAACAACATTTTGTTCACCATTGATTTTAAAAGCATTAAAATTAGTTTTTATGCAGCTATACTCATTAAGCTTTTATGTATACTGTGTAGGATGAATAGTTAAGAAGCAATAAAGCATTCTGCAGTAAAATATACTTTGCCAGTTGTCAGAAGAAATAAAATACATAGATTTGGAATGTTTGTTTCCTGTAGAATATTGTGATATTTGCCATGTTAATTACAATCCAAATAAAGCTATTTTATTTATGTATTTTAAACAGCCTTGTAGCTGTAGATGACTAATACAACTGTTATTGAAAGTGTTGTGTTTGGAGGTTGTGTGTTCATACTGATGAGAAACAAGCATCAGCTAAATATATCCCCAAAATTCTTGCATTTTAAAACTAAATTTCCTCTCAGAAGTTAGTGTTCCAAAATCTAATTGTAAATTTTAACCTCAATAAGCCAAATGAAAGTGCCATTCTGTGCGATTTTCTTCTGTACTCCCCTTAGTTTCTTATGCTAAAATCTGTATTCACACACAAAGTAGTGCCCCTAATTTCACTGAAGTAGTTAACAAGTTATTAAAAAAGAAATAGTCTGGGAAACAGTAACAGTCTAGTGCCCAAGGAAAGGAAACTTATTTGGTTATTACTCACAAGAGCATAACCTTTTATTTTGTTTCTCAAAAATGAAGAGAGGAATATGTGTACAGTACAACAACATGCCATCAGAGAGAATAATGCATATAAAAATGAATTCCTGTTATTGTGTTCAGGTGTGTTTGTGAATAAAAAATGGAATTTTGAAAAGTCAATTAAAATGCATTTAAATTCTGTAACACCAGAATTCTTTAATGTGAAAAATTTTGTTAGACAGTTTGTCAGTATCGCTGTAAGCACTGTGCTGTGATCATAACTGGTTTCCTCCACCTGTGACTGTTAGATGGCTCAGAAATGCATTACAGCTTCCTGTTCCAAATGAGGAGACCACTCTTCAAAACATGGAAGTACTTATAAAATAAATAACCTTTAATTAGATATCATTGTCTAGCATTAATCTTTATAGCTCTGTTCTGTATGGAAATAAAAGTGGATATTCAATTTGTTTTGATTATGCATGAATTTTTACAGAAACATTATTTCTATATTGCTGTGTTCTTCAAGATAGCAGCGTATTTGTGTCGGCATAAACTGTTAAGAAAAATGTTCCTCATTAATGTAAAATAAGAGTGACTCGTTTCTGTTATATGTAAATAAATTGATATTTAGGAAGATTAATAATTTTTTTAAGAATAAACATTAATTCATATATGGCTGGTGTAACCTTCCTGTTCAGTCTGAAATCTCAGTTATTTTCAGCGTTAACTGTGAAGTGAAATACAAAGTGTTTCCATTGTTAAATAGGTATTATCTTTGGTACCTGCTGATTTCAAGGATGTTTGGTTGCACAAGTCAAGTTATACTTTTATCCTAAACTAGGGTTTTCATAGTTGGTCTGTATGAATGTGCACAAAGAGGATCAGGGTCACATATGTAAATCCTGCTTTCATAATATCTTGAAAACAAACTCCATTCAACAGGGTATCTTCAGCCTCATACAATTTTACTCGTGTTTTCCATCTTCACTTAGGAGAATTTTGTGACAACCATGTCAGGAAAGTCCACCAAAGTCTATCTCAGTGCTAGGTCACAGTGCCAGGGTGCATCCCCCTTCATTAGCCTCTCCTCAACAGGTCTTTGGCTTTTGGTAAACAGAAGTTAATCTACTTTTGGTAAAAATACACCCTCCCGTGCTGAGCTAATGATGTCCACTGTGGTAATTATTGATGAGGGATAAGCAGGGAGGGAAAGTGTGGTCTTTCCAATTCCTCAGTATTGAAGTACAGTTTATGCTCTGGCCTCTAGCAGTTTAGTGAGGAAGGCAGGTCTCATGATGAACGAGGAGGTAGACCATAATCTCTACAATTCTCTACAATGTTTTGCCTGACATGGTCTGCGGATGCTTGTCCTCAATGCAGTAAACACTGGGGTTTTTTGTAGCTGTGTGGTAAGACACTTTGCCACTACACTATGGCTGTGCATGTGCAGGAGATATCAGAGAGTGTTTAAATAATGTGTAATGGCGTGTTGCTCTTTCATCATGTAGGGAAGTGGCTCTCCCCTGTGACAGTCATTATATGCTCAGTGCTGAACCTTGGAAAACACTTTTAATCCTGTCTGTTGTGCCCACACAGCTAGGCAAGTGCATACATTCAGCATAGAAGCATTATCCCAGCATATAACATGATGTTTAGTGCTGAAGCCTGAACAACTGCACTAATATAGACCCTGGGAAACATCCATGGCTGAGGCAGAGCCATGGTGAGATCCATCAGGGTAAAGAACTCAGGAGCAGAGTTCTCTGCACCAGCCCAGAGAGCCTAACAATTCCTCTCGCAGCCCAGTTTTCTACTCTGAAAACAAGGTGAAGAGAGAGGAATAAACAAGAGAAGTGAAACAACAGACAAAAGGAAGGTCACAGCAGAATGAGTCTTTTTAAGGAGAAAACAGAGAAACAGCATTCCTCTCATTCTTACACATATAATCTCCACTATGGTTAAAGGAAAGGAATAGGGGCTGCAAAGACAGAATGCTTTTGAATGGCTGTCCTGCCATCCCATGATGTATTAACAGGATCCCAGACTTCATGTACGGTCAACAGAAAGGTACAAGTTTTTAATGCTGCTGTTTTGAATTATAACTCAGAAGATCTACTGACTACATAGGAATCCTTGAAACTGCCAGAAGGTGGACAACATTGGAAATACTGTCTTATTGGGTAGGCATTCAGCAACTACATTTTCCTGAGAGTCCCTCCCTTTCTTTCACTTAATGGAAGATAAAAGGCTGGTATGGGGTTGTTGACTGTGCAGTGACTAGGTTGGGAGTCTCACAGCCAAAGGGCAAAAGTGTGGTCTCCCACAGGTGTGGGAAGAACTGCAAGAATTATTTTCAGAAGCTGGGGAGACCAAATCTAAAATTTCATCTGCATGTATCAGGCCATAGAGCTTCTCTGGATTAACTCTTGCTTCAAATCTAACATCTGTGGTTGGATAAGTACCACCTTTTTCAACTATCCAGTAACACATTTACTACTTGTTATGGGGGAGAATTGACCCTAAACCTCACTGAGCAGTTTCAGTGCTGTTAACAGTGAGCATCTGATTTACAATTTTATATTTAGCTGTTGATTTTTTTTTAAATTTTATTTTCCTCCTGGATGAAGATTCCCTGAGTATTAAGTTCTTATATATCTCTAGAGGTGTGCCTAAACCATAATCAAGTTATCCTTTGCATTTCTCTAAGCTAAATAAATAGAGTTATTTATGTCTTTCACTCTTAATCCAGTTCTCCAGTTCCATCTCTGAAGTCTTTCCTGCTCCAGAGTCTTTCCAACCCTTGTAGGACTGGTCCCATTGCTATTAAAAACACATGTAACTTTTCTACTTTTACTCTATATTCCCTTGTTTATTCATCTAAGGACCAAGCTAGTCCTTTTAAATACAGTGTCACAGATTAAGCTCCTGAGCAGCAGATGAATGGGATTAATGGATCTAGGAGTGAATTTTTAAAAATTTACACCAGGGTGAATGCTATTATAAAAGCCTTTAATGAGAATGAATCTGTGCAAATATCACTGATGGCAGCTCTTCAGCATTTGTTTTACAGTAGAGATGGTTGCACATTAAATGTGTTTTGGCAAGGGACTTAAGGATTCTACTGGGAGCAATAAAACTTCTAAAGTTTGATACTCTATTCTTTGGGAGATCATATTGTTTCCTACTTGAGTAAGTCTATGAAAACCTGCCCTTGCTCTGGAAAGCGTTATTTTGTTAACACTCATTTTCAATCTTTCTGAACTTGCCAGTAAAATATATTTCATTGGGCTTGTTCAATGTGGTATGAACACAGACAAGAAGATATTTTAGTGTGGCTAGAAAAAAAAGTGTAGAAACAGAAGTTGAAAGTTCCCCTGAAAATATTCTGATCTGAAACTCAAAATCTCGATTATTTGCCATAATTTCTTCTCAAAATTATAACCAGCTGGTTGTGTTAAAGATGCTACTTCCCAGTGTAAGTGAAACTCTCTGAGGAGTAGTGATAGCTCAGTAAAAGTATGTGGAGGAGGGGGTGAAAGGAGTACAGTCAAGAGGATGTGGTGAGAGGAAATGATGAAAGGCCATATTAACATAGCAGGAAACAGCAGAACATGTGGCAGACACACTGAGGACTGCATGCATTTTATGTGTCAAATTACCTCCAAAGAGGTTTTTTGGAATTTAAAGCATAGTAAGAAAGTATATTGGAAAGCTCACAGGACCTAATTATGTGGGACAAATTAGTCTGCAAGACCTTCATAATATGTCTAAAGATGTGGGTGTACTAGTAAGTTAACGAGCAGGTTATTATGAGTGAGTGTCTGAAACTCCAGTTGTGCCACATGTAAAAGAGCTTATGTGCAATAAACAGAAAACTGCAGGAGGTTTGAATGCGTACCTGAAACAGCATAGCGACGTAAGGGACATAAACAAAAGGAAAGAGCTCACAGTGGCTCATTTGGGCAAAATGGGCTCAAATGTCTTTGAAGACTGGTATCAAGCATTATAGAGCTATAGTTTAAGAAAGAATAATCAACAGATTCTATGTTGTCATAATGAAACACATTTTCCATGGCTTAGATGACTCATCTACTAACTCTAAATACCTCAAGGTATTTAAAAGACCACAGTAGAACTAAGATCTATGAGAAGTTAAAACACACAACATACCCACAGTTTTAGCCTTCAGTTGGGAACCAACTGGCAGGAAAAGTGGATGGTTTGTCTTTTGTCAGAAATTTCAGATGGATGGGAATAATGGTATCTTTGAGACAGACTTATCAGGGACCCTCACAATACAACATGGGTGAGGGGAGATGATAGAAGAATTGAAAAAAAAAGATAAAATCTTAGTGCTTATGTAGGTTATATATTAGGAAATCTGACTCTTACCTCAAGCTGAAAAAGTGTTAATAGCAAACTTTGAATCATGAATCCATAAGAGCATGATCAAACCAATCATCTGTGTGGAATATTTAGCGTGTTTGAAGTAATCTTTAACTGGAAAGACAGAGAGAATTGAGAATTTCTGTTCTCATTGTGTCTATCTTTTTCTCTTCCACCTATTTTTACTGTTTCCTTTAGTTCATGTATTTAGAGATGTGACTGAAATGTGATCCTTTAGTAACTCTAAGAAATTTTTATCTGATGGGTCAAGATGTTTAGCCAGCTTGATCTAATACAAAAATAGTTTATAATTCAGCCTGATGTGCTGTTACATCTCCAGAAAAGCTCAGCAGCATGCTCTTTGAAGAAAAAGTTTCAAAAAATACAGGAACAAATCCCCAGCATTAGTCTCTTTCTGGCTGGAAGCATAGCAGTGAGTACAGTCCTTTTTATAATTAAGACAATTTCCTCTTGAACAATAAATTACAGGTTTGTGTGAAGCAATTTTGTCCAAAGAAAAGGATATATCTTGATAGGTGGACTGTAGTAATCTTTTTGCCTATAATTTTTCTTTGTTTTAAATACAGAGTTGTTCACAATTGCCTCAGTAAAGATTTGTACAGTGTGTAACAATGTTCCACTGGTTCAGAAAAATGAGAACAAAATGTTCTCTGTTCATACAAACAAAGTGTTAATTCTCCTTCTATCTATTGACACTTCTCAGTGATTGTCCATTGGTCTATCACCACAGAACCTCCTGTCAGCTGGGAAAACATGATTTTAGGCTTTTCTTATCTGGTTTTAAAATTAATGTTTATAGGCAGTGTACTTGCAGTTGAAATGTAGATAGACATTTACTGGAGCTCTTAAACCCTTACAGTGTCACTGTAACTGTACACTGTGCATCTGTAGTTACAGGTATCAGCCTTTCTGTTGAGAGGCCTTGTATGGAAGAGAGATTTGGTTTAAGATAGACAGCAAGATTTTTGCGTTGTAATATTATCTCTAAAATTCTAAAACATGTCTAAAATATTTGGACATTTTTATCATGTGGAAACACACTATATATATATGTATCTCAAGTTGGTTGTCTTTCATTTCTTAAAGTTGCATTAGGTTGGGTATCAGTCTAGGAAGATATTACATGTTGAATTTTTTTATGTTAAAATAAAAAATACAAATCATATGGGACATAAAACGATGCATTTAATGAATTTGTGAAGCTCTACAAAGCAGGATCTCCAATAAGTCTGATAGCAGTATGAATGTACTTCAGGCAATTGCACAAGAAAGTTAGTAAGTAAAAATGGAAGCTAGTTTTATGAGTGAATATTGAAAATGATGCTCTCTTGTGTAGAGAGCACTAGTGCATGTGAAACCCTATGTGCTTTTTACATAATATGCCTCTCTAGTTAACATATAACATAAAGTGTCACAGATCTTTTAGAGCTTGATTCACTATGAAAGAAACACAGCCATCTGTAGTGTGAAAGTTTATGACTCAATTGTCCACACCTTACAAAGTGATTCAGCAAAGACATATCTGGGCCGTGGAAACTTTTCTTTCCCTTATTCCATTAGTTCTGACTTTGAAAGATAAAAAAGATCTTTGAGATGTAGTATGCATTTTAACTCTCACATAGTAAGACAGTGTGAAGGTTTAAGCATGTGCTTTTACTTATTATTTTTGCTTCACAAGGCCATTTCCTGCTTCTGAATCATATTTAAAATTTTCCAAGGTGGATTAATAAAATGTGAAAAATGGCAAGTCATTTTCAAAGTGATGGGCATATGAATAGATTAGATTAGACAGAAATCTGGACAGACCGTTGGAGAAATGTTGTTAGACAAAATGGGACTTCTGCAATTACTTCTAGTCCAGTTGTGACCCATTTTGTAGAGGTTATGGAGTGCTATTTTTTAGCTTTCTTTTTCTTACAAATGCAAAACCACTGTGTAGAGCCTTAGTTAATATCCCATCCTCATGTCCTCATACAGACTGTGAGGTAGTGTCCAAAATCATCAAGTTTGGTATTATGGATAGCTTGCTTTCCTTTTCTTTCTTTCTTTCTTTCTTTTTTTCTTTTTCTTTCTTTCTTTCTTTCTTTCTTTCTTTCTTTCTTTTTTTCTTTTTCTTTCTTTCTTTCTTTCTTTCTTTCTTTCTTTCTTTTTCTTTCTTTCTTTCTCTTTCTTTCTCTTTCTTTTTTTCTTTCTTTCTTTCTCTCTTTCTCTTTTTCTCTTTCTTTTTCTTTGTTTCTTTGTTTCTTTTTTTTTCTTTCTCTCTTTCTCTCTTTCTTTCTCTCTTCTTTTCTTCCTTCCTTCCTTCCTTCCTTCCTTTCTTCTCTCTTTCTCTCTTTCAAACATACACACACACACACATACACATAGAGTATATATAAATAGCATAACTCCCTTTTGATGACAAGCCAACCTGACTCAGCTTTACTTCATATTTGTTGCAGGGAAACAGGATCCATGTGGCTAAATCCAATAGACCAGCTCATACATCATAGCTGCAAGGACTTCTGCATTTTCTCTCTTTATTTAGCTTGGCTGTGTGAAGAGCTTCCCTTTAGGACTCCCCACAATATATCCTTCTTCCTATCTCTTTTTTGATTGGGGTGGATCCACACATGACATTGTGAACAAATGAGCTTCAGTAACTTTTAAGTCCCACTTCAAGTCTTACTGAGTTCTAACACTTCCTGACAGATTAGGGCAACCCTGTTATATACCCTCTGAGAACTGGTAAATCTTTTTGCTCTTCATGATAACTGCCAAGTGGAAGAAGTTGAATACACATCTAACCTCACTTTGGAAATCACCTTGCTTCAGGAACATGTTATTTCTCTCATTTGATATTACATCTTTGCCAGAACTCAACAGTTGCAGATGAGCCAATTTTTTGAGATAGAAGAGCAAGAAAAAGTCAAAGGTATCCCTTTTCTTTTTTTTTTTTTTTGGTTGTTTTTAATCTTGGCATTCTGTTCATGGAGAGATCTTTGTTGCCAACATGTCTGCTGCTTCTCCATCTCTCACCCTTCAGGTTTCTTAAAATAGCTAAGAACACAGAGTTTCTAAGCCCTTAAAACACACTTACTGGGAAAAAGGGTATGCATGAAGTTAAAAAAATATATATTTATACTGTAAGCCCTGCAACCTGGCTTCCTGCCCACGTTTGGGCATCTGTGCTGTCTCTGGATACCTCAACTCACACACACATGCCAGATCCAAAGAGGAAGAAATAAAGGGCACTGCTGGTTCAGTGCTGAGCCCATGAACATAACGCAGTATCTTTGAGAGGTGGGTTTTGCCACCATTAGTCTGTTCATTATCACAGGCCTCTGGAGGGTAGGGTTCAGTCTTTATTATCTGAAATTAAAACTTCTTTCATAACACACACTGTCACTTCAAGCAGAATTCATTCATTCATTCATTCATTCTTTTCATTCTCTCACTGCAGAGAGTTTGGAGTATGTTTTGAGGTGAGTGCATCTTCAAGTGCAAATCCAAAGGAAGGCATACAGGGCATAGCAAAAGACAGATGATGATAATTTAACACATCAGATAATTTAACACATTAGATGATAATTTCATACATCAAAAGTTCACATATCTAGTGTTATTACAGAATACATGGAAATAGAAACAGAAGTTTCAGAAGGGAGAATAGCAATTCCTCAAGTCTGGGCACAGAAATCAAATTCCCTCTTAAGGAAGGGGGTGGGTTTTTAGAAGGAAAAAATCAAATTGGAAGAAAGAATGGTGGCATACATATGAAGAGGAAAGACAGGAGGGAAAATTTTTTATACATATGATAAGCTTCAAAAAAGCATAGGGAATTTGGAGGGTTGAAAGAAGAGTAACTGAATTCAGGATCCAAGATCTGTGCTGTTTAATTTCTCTGAACTACTTCTGTTATCTTCTTTTAATTTTCATGGATTTGACAAAGGATTTTATTTATGGTCAACAGAAATAAATATATAGCAAGAAGCAAAAAAAAATTCTTTCCAGATGGAGAAGTATGACTAACCCTCTTGGTTGCCCTAAAAGGCAGTCCTGAAGCCCCCAACAGCAAATCACACTTTGTCAAAATGATTTCTAATAGTACTGCTTGCCCTTGGCCCATCCCTTACTACCTGGAAACACTTGGCTACTAAGGTTTTTTGACTTCACAGGGTTTATTCAACAAAGAACTGTAAAAACATAAAGACTGTCAGCTCCAAAGATATTTTTATCCTCTCTGCAGGATTCAAGGATATGCAAAGAGAAGTTGGCAGATTTATGGTACTGAGTTAGGAACAAGTTCTGCACCAGCTGAAGAGCTTGTTGAACTTGTACAATGCATAGGGTACAAGATAGGTGGGTTGTGCCATCTGCTTAGAGAAAAAAAGCAAGGGAGAATTTCAACAGCTGTTTGTTGAGTCAGATACTCATCCCTGATTGTTTGTGCCACAGTGGCAGATTACTGCCAAAAAAATGCATCCCCTGTTGCTTAATACACCTGACCTGGATGTTATAAAGTTACACCTGCTGGAAACAAGCCTTATGATATAGTGCTCATAAAATGCCAGTGATTCTACTAGAGAAATGTCCTGAAATCAGCATGTTAAGTTCATCCTTGTTTCTCTTTGTAGCTAATAGCGATATAGCAGGAGGCAGCAGGAATATATCCCAGCTAATTCTACAAGGTGATTAGGGCCCGGGCATGATGCTCCATATTATATTCAGATTTTCCCCAAGAATGTTCAGTTTTGTTGGGTATGACATACTGCATGTGAGTCACTCATATTCTGCATGAGTCATATGTTGAAGTGTGAAAGCAATGCTGTATCTCTGCCGTTGTTACCCGTTGCTCAGCTGCTGCCATACCACATAGCTCAAGCCAATTGAGCTCACCTTCCCAGTTTGAGCCAGCTCTCATCAGCTGTCTGAGGCCTTTAAATGTGATCCAGAGTGTTGCCCAACATATAGCTAACACGAATGCCATATTGGGATTGGGCTTTGAGTTATGAGTCTGTGGATTAGAACCTCCAAGAATTCTTCTGAAAGGGTTGTAAAGTGTCCAGAAAATATATAGGCATCTTTAAAATGTATTTTAAAAAGGAAAATAATTTAAGTATTCTTTTAAAATGCACACTTCTGTAGTACTAAGGAACTAAAGTGTGTTTGTCTTCCTCACACTGTAAGACTGCAAACCTACTGTGTGTTTGGTGGGTTGTTCAAAGATGAGGTGAACCAAGAATGCTTCACATCTTCAAAGTCTGAGAAACTCTGGTGCAGTCAAACCCTAAAGACCATTAGTCAAACATGGCACACCAATTATGGACTGAGGTGGGATTTTTTTCACTGATGACAAAATGGACCTTCAGTTCACAGGTGAGTGTCGAGGAGTTGCAGAATTTATTTTGGCTGCAGCTGTGGCTCTGGTCACCACATAGAGCCCTTAGTTATTTGTGACGTAGAAATTTTGTTCCAGTTAGGTGGCAATTAATGCCTCTGGATTAAAGCTGCTTAAGAAAGGAGATAAAGCAGAGTACAGTTATA
Organism: Lepidothrix coronata; assembly: GCF_001604755.1. NCBI lineage: Eukaryota > Metazoa > Chordata > Aves > Passeriformes > Pipridae > Lepidothrix > Lepidothrix coronata. The sequence continues at coordinate 335,235 of NW_016690349.1, read as the reverse complement.
TTATACCTGTCATTTGTAAGTGTCCAGTGATCCTTTTGTGTGATTGTGTGATTCATGGAGCTGAAAGAAGTGATTTTCCTAAAAAATTATCCTTGCTGATTCTGCCTGCAGAACTTCTTAATTCCTGTTACACGTGTCAGCATATTATGACTGTGAGCTGTCAAATTCTAATGACTAAAATTTCATTTTTCTGTCTTTTCATGCTGTGTTTAAGAAGTATAGGTTGGGAATAATTCCCTAGCTAAGTTCTTCAAATAGTAAACTCAACTGTTTGTATTCTCTCTCACTTTGTCTCTGTTTCTTTCTAAATTTCTGTTCACATTAGTGGTTTTCTCTCTTCTTATGTCTCTCTAAGAGAAAAAAAAATTGATTTTCTTCCCAGAACCACTGTCCATTTTAAATAACATAATCTGAGTTGACAGCACACAGACTTGATGCAAAAATATTTTTTTACCCACTGATTTGATCAAAACATGGATTATTTAAAAGAAGAAGGAGGAAGAGGCAAGGTTAGTAGGAACCAAAATGCACAGAAAACTCTTTCCACTTCATGTGGTTAAATAACCTTGACACTGGAAAATATTTTTGCCATCCTCCTTGAAACAGGAATTTGTTGACACAATGTTCAATAATAGAGATACAGGACTAATGTTAACATGCTGCAAATACTGCACCAAATAGCATCTATTGATCCACCTGTTATTATGCTTGTTACTGAAATGCTGTATGTAAAGCAAAGGAAACCAGTTTCCAATTTAAGTCATTAATAGATTGGTTTTGAAATTTATGTTACACATGTCCAACAAATCAAGAATAAAAGCATGTGAAAGACTGTGTAGTCCGTATTGAATTACTCATTTTTTCCACAGTAAAAGCCTTTAGCTAGAGATTGACCAAAGAATTTTAAATATCTCATTATATATATGTCATTGTTCAAAGTGTCTCTAAATGGGATTAAACAATACTCACTCAAGAGTTTCCTACAATGTCTATTCCCTTCCTTTCGCCCCCCTTCCCCTCCTCACCTTGACTTAAATTAAGGCTAATGATATGTTTTCAGTGTAAGGTAAAAGAAGGATTTTCCTTGAATGACTTTCCAACATTTTCAAATCTAATTCATTATAAGTACTTCTATCAAATGATTACTTATTTCATCTCGTTGTCTTAGAGGATTTAACTCTAAACCACACATGTTTGATATGGCTTTAATGACCATGGTACAAACTGAAGCCAACTGAAGCAGTATTCACCTACAAATTTGTGTTTGTACTCACATTAAAAATAATGCCAGGACTATTTCTCAAAAAATAATAGATTTATTTCTAGCCACTGTTTTTCCCCTTGTATGTACCACTTTGTCTTGGCTTCTGATTCTTCTTTTAAAAGGTAGGAGACAGCCTCATGGGCTGCAAGGGAGAGGGAGGAAAGGGCACAGCACAAGGAACCATGAAGAGAGGCAATTTTTGGATAAATAGCTACTTTTGAATACCAACCCAAAGACACTACACATTTTTAAACAAAAGACCTATTTCAAAAAACGTTCCCCTTTTCTAATCCCATGTTAAAAATATTTCCGTAACCATGGGCATAGTAACACTAAATATCGTTATGAGAAAGGAAGAAGCAAATAGTTTTGGTTTCTCACCAAAAAAAAAAAAAAAAAGTTGAGATAATTAAGGTAGCGAACATATTGCGCTGCTATATTGGTTCAGTCACCTGATCTGTCTCTCCGATCACTATTTGCACGATATACATGGTTTTGACGGGCTTGTGATAGACTGCTGTCTGAAATTCTTTAATCTGGGTCTCCTGTTTGGCAGTGCAGCAGACTTTGCTATTTTGGGTTTTTGAAACAGAGCCATACTCTGGGAGGATAAGAGATAGCTGTGACTCTGTACTGACTCATCAGTATGAAGGAAAGCCAGGTAAACTCAAAAACGACAGTGGTCCTGTTTGTGCTGCCGCTTGTGCAGATGTGCAGCAGAAGTAATCCCACTGAAATCTGTGGTGTTAGACTTGTGTGCATGCCTGAATGTACTTGAGAATCAGGCCCAAATAGTTTTAGTTTAAGGATACTGTAAGAATAAAATAAGCATTTAAGCCTACAGGAGATATATGGGAAAAACTAACCTTTCTTAGACTTTGTTTCAGGAGGTGAAACTGCTCTAGTCCCACTTTGAGGACAGTCAGTGTTGTTGCATCAAGGAATGGCTTTAGCATAGGAAAGTAGATGCTGCTTAGCCTGTCTTTGGCCTGTGTAGATGGAGAGAAATTTGTTAGCGACTTACTCATAGCTCAAGTGTTTCTACTCCTAGATCACAAAAATAGCAAGGAAAACTGAGTTTTATGAAATTAAAAAAAAAATAATCAAAATTTTCTAATTTTGAATGAGGAAAAAGCATGCGAAGAACAGTTCAAATGCTAAATGCGACCACTTAATCTATTTATAAGTCTATATTTTATCATAATTGGCTGCATTCTGACTTTAAATCATGTTGAATGGGGATTTCCTTTTAGTGACCCTGGGCTATACAGGATGTATGTAACTCTCCAGAACTCAGACAGGACAGAGGGATGGAAGTGCAGAAAGGGGGAGAACTCAGGGTAAACTGGCCTTGACTCCCTGACCTTTTTACCTGGCTCTGTAGACATTTCCTCAAAACTTTTTTTCCCATGTGACTTAAGAATGAAAACTGAGTAGCTGGCTTTTTATACATGAGTTTGAAGAGGAGTATTGCTGAAGATAGGTAGCATTTAGGAAGTGGGAGCTGCCATTTCTCGGTTGCTTTTATTTCCAGGGATTTATCAGGTCTTTCTGATAAATCTGTACTACATGTGGTTTTTTTATCCAGAGCATTACAAGAGTACTTTAAAACCTTACCTCCTTTGTTTTTAGGAGATGAAGAATGAATCTGCAGCTAAAAGGGCAAGTGGAGTCTGAAAAGTTTATACTAACATGCTATCAACAAGAAATATCTCTAAATCAGACTGAAAATTAACTAAATACTGTTTTCCTTACTTTGATTTGAGTCTGTTAGTTGTGGTTATATCCTGCTTGTATGCAGGTGTATAATTAACCACACTTCTTTGAAAGGGGAGGATGCAACTGAAATCCTCAGGGCAAACCCTTTTCTTCAGCACTTACACTGGATCTGTCTCTGATATTTAGCTGATGGTGAAGCAACTTGAACATTGTTTCTATGGCAAAATCCATTTATGACATTCCCCATTCCTACTCTGTAGTTAGCTGCATTCTAGGTTGAACAAGACCAGTTGTGAAGCTGTCCTGTAATGTGACTCTTTGGCACAGCCTGTCTTTAATCCATATTTGCCACCGAAGAAAAGAGCATATTGTCAAGGCCTGCTTCTTCTTCACATCAGAGAAGTCTGTAAGCAATCAAACTAAGCTGCCCTTCTCCCGTAAAGAGAAAAATAGAAAATTTGTTGCAGGATTTTTCTGACTGTTGTTATCAAACAAGAATGAAAGATTTTCAAAGGCTATTCCTGGAAGACATATTCAGTACTCTTTAACTCCTACAGACTCCCTGAGATTTCCCTTGCAAGTTATGAAGAAAAGTATTAGATCCCAAACCAGATTACATGATTGTTATCAAAACAAAAACAATGAGGGGAAAAAAACTCCACACACAGATTTCATACTGTATATCCCCCAAATCAACTGTGAACAAAATTGCTGATTTTGTTTTGTAGGAGATATCATTTGCTAGCAGTGAATGTGCAGGGCAACTGCCTTGTGTTTCTGAAAGTGTCTGCAAAAATGGAAAGATTCACAGTTTGCATTGAATGTTTCTCAAAATTTGCATGAAAGTGTGTAATTTGCCTCCTGCTAATAGTTATTTTCCTTCTTAAAATATTTCAGTCGAGTAAGAGCAATGATAGTATGACGTGGATTAGCTTTACGTATTTGTTTACATTTAGTATTTATATTGCAGTCAAGCGTAGCAGCTCTCCTCAGGGACTCATCTCTATTCACCGCTGCCAGTGCAAATTGCTGAGTGCTTTCTTCCTGGTCTGGGTCTTGTAGCAGAGCTCTCTCATGCTTGGGGTTCCCTGATGGGTGGGAGCACATATGACCAGGTCTGGGGCTCCTTACACCAAAGACTTTATAGGAGTCAATCCTCAAAGGCTGCAGTGCAGCAAACAAAGCCTTACACATGTTCTGAACAACCCACTCCAGTTCAACTTATGCAGGATTAAGATCCTGAAATTTAAGCGGCAAACCCATGCAGCATGAATGGCAAATAATCTATATAACCAGTCTGTGAACAACCTAAAGGCTGAAAGCTTTCTCCTAGCGTATGAAGGAAGTAGTAAACACAGAAGAAGATTTGCTTCATTTAACAAAGAAAGATTCACTAATCATAAAATGGGGGCAAGAAAGGACAGGGTGGTGATGAGGGGAAGGAGAAACAAATTCTTAGTAAATAGTTTCATTTGCTCCAATATTTCTTTGTTATCAGGATGTGATTTAACTGCATAACATTCCAAGTTGTTGAGAGGCTGTGCTACAGAGGAAAATGTGTGCATGTGAGCTACGAAGGCAGTAAGCAAATCTGTGATGAAATCATAGCCTTAATGCAAAATTTATAGGAGCTTATTTCTAAGTAGGTAATAGTGTACAAATTCCTCAGGACCAAAGATGAGTTAAAGGAAGATGTCATGCAGGAGCAAACTGCAGAAAACCCATCAGCTGCTACCCCACGTGACAGACCCAGAGGCAGCTCCAGAGCCATTAACACAACTGCCTGGGGAGTTTGACAAGGAAAAAGATTCTGACACTGGAATAATATCTGCCAGCACTTGGCATCTGTGTCCCGTGATGGCCAACCATCCTCCATGGGTACTGACTCCACTGCTGGAAAAAGTAGGAAAAGGAGAGCAGTGGCAGAGAGTTATCATTTCCCATATGAACTCATAATCTTCACAGAAATTTAGAACTGGGACCTGGAAATACAAATCATTTTGCCTATGCATAATTGTAATTTTTATTTACAAAAAAAGGAAGTACCAAAAATAAGTGTTTGAAAAATATTCTGGGAACATAGAGACATAGGCAGCGACAATAAACATTGAAATAGTACTTTTGCAGGACTCAAGCTTCACAGAGTATATGTGACCTGACCCTTGCACTAGTTGCTGATTTCTAGGGTGAAAATTACTCTTATTTAAGAAAAGTGTTTGGGTTTCATATGCATTTTTTTCCTGTTTGCAGCCAGATCAATAATCTGAAGATCGGTAAAAAAATATAGTAATAAGTAAGAACTAAATCTGGCAGTTCCTATGCGAACATCACTGGTATTTGAGAAACAGAGAGAACTAGAAGCAATTCTCATTTTGAGAAGCAGCTTTTCAGCTGGGATGCTGCAAACAGCTGATGCTTAGACAACTGCCCTGTATTCTATAATACCTTCACTTACAGAGGATACCCCAAATCCTTCTAAATCTGATCACCTGGCAATTTGAAAATTGCAAACTCAGTTTTTGAGTATGTTGGCTATTTGAAATCTTGATCCAGCACTTAATTCCAATGGCAATGTTTTTCTGGATAGTTCTTTCTACTGCTAGCAAATCAGGCCCTATGAACTCCTTTAGGGATATGACTGGGTGCTTGTGCCTATGTTTTCTGATGCCCGAGTGAAAGACTAGTCTAGCAGGCCCAGCCCCTACAGACATTTGATTAAGCATGTACTTTTATAAGCTTGTTGCACTAATATCATTTATGAAAAAACAGCAAAAATGCCTGTAAATATCCTTTAAGTCAATCTGCAGTTTCTATCTGAACACACATACAAATGCCTCTGCAGCAGCAGCGTTTGTTCGGCTCTTGTCATCCCAGCAGAGTACAGCCTGGAGGAAGGGAATGTGTGGTATTTGTCCTCGCTTCAACCAACGTCCTCTTTGCACCTTATGTGTTGAAAATGACCCTGGCCTCCGCTCCCAAACCATTTGTCTTATTTGTTGCTCTTGTGATGCTGAAAGAGCTCCCTGCTCGTCATGGCTGCAATTATCGTTATGGCTGAACCCCTGGTACTGGAAGTAAGAGTCTGGCCCTTGAGAATAGAAGGCTATAGCCTCTAGCATGTTGTTCCAGTCCACTGGCATCTTAACTAGGCAGCGTTAGCTTTAGCATAAAATCCATATTCCTAGCCTTATGGTGGAGTGAGGCAGGTTCTGTTTTCTTTTTCCTTTTACCACAAACATCAAGCAGCCTGACACAAAGTTCAGGAGACAAAAGGCTGTTTTTCTATTAGCTTTTTGCCTCTGCATATCTGTCATTTACCTGTGCCCTGTGAAGGGTGCGACTCACCCTGTAACAGTAAGAGGTAGTGAGAGAATAACCCTATCCTGAGAATAAATGGAATAATTTATTATTTAAATGAGATTTTGTGAGGTAAAATGATGAATACAGTACAGCCCCCTTCTGAGTTTTAAACATTGTTTCTTCGAAGGCATAAATTTGCTTTGCAAAGGTTTCTTCATCTACTGGAGACGGTATTCCTACTTATGCTACATGGTGACAAAACCTAAAGAGGGAGTCAGATGTGTGCTCTACAGTACTTGAGAATTTAAGTTAAATCTGTAATTTTCCCCCCTGCATTTCCTCAGAGAAATTAGCTATTCTATTCACTGCATAAATTTTCAGGTTTTGCTAGCACGACACTCAGGGTGTTGAATTTTTTATGACAAAAATGCTGTAATAATTGTTGAACAGATGTAAGTGTTGGAGAGTGGGCTCTGGCAGACCTCATGAAACCTCTATTAGCAATTTAACCCTGTCGTTACTTGAATGAAATAGAAGTGGAAAAGGACAGAGTTTTGAACTGTTTCATTCAGATGTGCACAAGGGGTTCCCAGGTAGGGGGTAAATGACCTTTAATTAGATATATCCCTAATGAAAGCAGGGATTAAAAAAAAATCTTGATGAGCACTAACTCCATACTACAGCACTATTAGGACTTTCTGCTGTGATGTGTGGAGCTGACAATAATTTTGGATGGAGATATCCTAGTCCAGTGATCTGTGCTGTCTGAAATATTCATAGGACCTAATCCCCCAATTTTAGGTCGGTCTCTGTTATTACATTTCTCCTTCACTGTAGCTGAGTTAGCAAACGATGACAAGACAAAAACTTTATGTCCAAGAAACCAGAGGAGCTTTAGATTTTCCACACCTGCCATATTAAATAAATGGCTTTTGAAGCCTCCAAGGTTTCAAAAAGGGAATTGAAAGAAAATGGCAGCCCATCAACAGTGTAACTGAGTAACAGAGGGAACTGTGTCTACACATAGGTGATGTCAAAAGAAGGTGTTTTACTGTAGCTTTGTACCCGAATCAGAGATTTTGTGTATTTGTGTGTAAAAATAGACATGCAAATATAAACAATCATACAGGCATCAACATAAATTCCTACACATAAACACACCCATCCTAAAAATATGCATGCATTTTAAGCTAGTATTAGTAAAGAAGTTTTTTTTGAAATAATAACGCATGTTTGATGGAAGACAATAACTAGTAAACTATTACTTATGTGGTCCTAAGAACATACTATCCATGTGCATAGTGGGGAGAGCCAGAGATACATACAACTGCATAACATCTGGGCAATGTACAAGTATAGGATTGTTTTGAGATATTTTGCTTAATGGATTCATTCTGATCTTTTCAAGTGAGTGAATAGGTTTGCTATGGTGAGTTCCACTTTGCTATTGCAATTTGAGTTAGAAAAGGAGCTTAAAGAAAGAAATAATATCTTAGATTCTCGAACAGAAGTAGAGATGCAGGAACCTATCCTGACTGATGTTATCTGTCTTATTAAGTTACTTTTCTTGGTTTTGGTTCCGTTTACTAAAGGCTAAAACTTGTTTGGGGTTTTTCTGTGTGTGTGCGTGTGTTAATATATATAAAATCTATGTGTGTGCTTGCTCCATCTGCTTTTGTTTAAACGCCCCTGTGGTGCTTAGTGAGGCATGGGAAACTTTAGTGCAGTGGCTCAGAAGTTTTGTGGATGAAAACAGGCAAATTATATTTTAGCTCTAATTTATGGCACACGTGATAGCATGCATCTATAGGGCAAGTTAAAAAAAATTAAAAAATATTTTTTTCCAAATCTGTTTATGTATTAGATGCGCTAACTCAGATTCACTGGAATGGTAATATTTTCAAAGGCTGGAAAGATGTTTGAACACCTGGCTATTTCTTGATACACATTTACACAACCAGCTATATTAGTGAGTATAAACAGAGGTATTTCCAGTATATCCACGTTTTGAAGACCATATTCAAACATTTGTAGGTGGACTGCTTCAGAGACATACTTTCATGGCCTTTCCCTGTTTGCAGTTTATTTACAACTTGGCATTTTTTCTGCTTCTTTTTGTTGTTCTTTCGTATGCTTTGTTCTTAGGACCTTATAAGTAAATCAATTTTATGTAGGAAGTGTCCAGTAGAAGTACAGCAGAAGGTAAGATAATAGTCTAGAGAAAATGTCACTAATGGATTTGACTATCTTTTTAACTTACCTATATAGATATAGCAACTCAAAGAGTTTGTTTTGAATGATTTATCGGAGAGATACTGTTCTCACCCCTAGAACACAACATTTCTAGTTACAATTTCATTTCAGACTTCATGAAAGAACTGCTGTACTTTGCAAAGTGCTCAGAGTCAAAATGGGGATTGTCTGTAGAGTGTCACTCTGTAAAACTGATTTGATGATGCCATAATTTGTGAAAGAACACATGCAAAATTTGCTGGCCCCCTCCAAAAAAAAGAAAACCCAAACCCTAAAATGTGACTTCTGACATTGCAAGATGTCTTGTGGCTTTTGCAAATTTGGATGCTCAGATCTTCTCAGGAAGTGCTCATTTAGTTTGTTATTAATTCATCAGTCGGGCCCCTGGTGGTCTAGTGGTTAGGGTGCAGGACTCTCACCGCTGCGACCCGGGTTCGATTCCCAGCCCCCCGGGCAGATGGAGCTCGTCAGCCCTGTAAGGCAATCCATCTAAGAGAAGGTCACTCTAAACAAACCTACGTCCTGAGACCCTCACTGCCACTGTCCAAGCTTGCTCGGCCCCGGCAGATGAACCTCAGGATTAAAGGGTGGGCTCAGTTCAGCGCACGCTGTGTCTCACCTAAAAAATCCACTGCGCAGGCTCGAAGGGTTAATGACCTTTCCCAAATCTTCGCTCGCGAAGACTGGCCATACGCATAATTCATCAGTCAATACTGAAATCTGTTCTTATTTACCAAGCTTTGAAGGAACTCTATATCACCCAGGCTTTGCACATATTACAGTTATTTATATTATTTGTTTAAACAGGAAAGCATGAGATGTATAAAGCTTAAAAGAATTTGGATATCTGAAGAACGGACTTGTAATTTTGAATTCATTGCTTTTAATTGTGCATTTTCTTTCCTCTGATTTCCTCTCCCAGACATAGTTTAGCAACCTGGTGAAGTGCATTGGGCATTGAGCTAAAAATACACAATGTCACTCACACGTACATTCCAACCATGCAAAAAAGAGAAGATGTCTTCAGTAGTGATTCTGTAAAACTGACAGCAGGGAGTATTGCCCTTTAGAAGACTATATATAAATGTTTTTATTACTTGGTGCTGCACTGGAAGAGATAGCAGGAGTTAACTTTACACATATATTTTAATAAATGTTGTTGTCAATAATCAAACATAAAAATGTAAATTGATAGGAAAGAGCTGGAAAAAAAATAATCTGATATTTATTACCTGTATATTAAGGTCACTCTAAAGTCACAATTGGAAACCGAAAAGCCAGGGGGAAGCTAGGGAGTAAAGGTACTTGTCACTGTGGCAAGGGCTGTATAAAGATATTAGAGGACAAATGCTGTTGTGTGAGCTTACGATATGAACAGATGAAGAATGACTTAGTTTTGCTCAAAACAACAGGGTCACACAGGTGCAAACCCAGAACGCCACCCCATGATTCCTAAAGAGGTTTCCAGGTCATTTCTTTTCCTTGAAGTGTAGTACTTCATTTGGACACCTGGCTGCCAAAGCAGCTTGTCTGTGGTCAGTTGGCACTCTGGAAATGAATCTTTAGTTTACGGCAGTGTGAAGTGATGGGCAACATAATCTCTGTAAGGAAAGGTGAAGGGCTGTACTCCAGGAATAAGGAGCTATTAAAGAGCTGGATGGAGACTTTTTGCCAGTGACACTGAAACCTGAAGTCTTGTTAAGCAGCCAAGAGGACTGCTGCTATGGATTCACCATCAAGAACTCTCAGTAGCAAAATACAATATCTCATATGCTCACAAGATGGAAGCCAAAGTGAGGCAGACCTTTCCCTTTTCTGAAAAGCCTGTATGCCACTTACTCGAGGACTGAGGGAAGGGAAATACAGCCTAATATGTTCCTGAGACCAGGTCATTACAAAGCTGTAGATTAGAAACCGTAAAAATAAGAGTCCTAAGGAAATGGCACTTAAGTTAATGAAAACTAAAAGACTCTTGTCATAAGTCAGAGAATTAATCTACAGAAAATGTTCAAACTTCATTTTAATCATCGCATCTGCTTATAAGGGTTGACTGAGTAGTTAATACAGAAAAAGAATATATTCCCAGAATTTCATCTGCAATTCAGTCCAGCCTAACTGGAAACTGATCTGCATTTTGAAAGTAGTTACTGATTTTCAGTGTTTATCTTTGCCCTACAGGAACCAAACCAAAGTGGGATTCTCACATGTAAAAACCAAGGAGGGTGACCAGTTAAAACAAAGCCCAGTCCACAAAAAACATTGCCAGAGAAGTTATATACAGGAATGAGGCATGGTATGGGGAAAACCTCAAGATCAAACCCTTTTTCTCGAGACTTTTGCTTCAGTACTCGGGTATGAGACGTGTTGTCAAACACAGCATTTGCATTGTTATTTGTACTGGTATGGTCAAAGAAAAGAACATATAAGTAAAATTCATTGATTTTTGGTTTGGGAGTCTAGGTTTTATCAATTTCTTATTCTCACTTGTGGTGAGTTTACTATCTTTTTTATTTGCTGTGTTATGAAGGCTTGGTTTGTGATCTTGAACTCTGACTGTTCCATTGCCACTACTTCTCACCAGTCATGCACCGACTTTTTCTCTAGACAAAATGCCTCTTGATATGAGCTCAAGGGCAAAAAATGAGCTAATTTTTCTTCAGTGTATGTGAATCATGGCTTGCCCAAGCTCAGTGTAAATCTGGGGTCATTTATACCATGTGTAAAGTTCTCTTTATACCGTTGGAGCGTGTTAGAAGTTTATATTGCAGTAGTTACAACAGAGTAACTTCACCGGCGCAGGAGTCAGTGCAATTAACACAGGAGGCACAACAGCCCTGTTGGCGTTACTCATAATGAAGACTAAAGATGGAGCTTTCAAAAGTGCTGAAGTGACTCACAAGCACAACTTTTGTTGTATCACAGGTCACAGATTCATTAATCACTCAAACCATGTCTACACAAGGAAATTTTATCCCCACCAGCTAGAGTACTGTGGTCACATGGCTATATTCATAGTACTGAAGTAGATCCACGATTTCAGATAAGAAACTCTATCAGAAGTTATTTTTATGGGACTTATCTAAATAACATATGCATCCATATTGCAACAGTTGCACCTCTTGAACTGAAACAGCACAACCCTCCATATGAACAAGCACTAGAAGATTTTGATAATCCTACACCTTAACATTGTTGTTTCTTTTGCTAAATAGTCAGAAGTTTAGATCTGATCACATTTTGTTGGTGTTTTTTTTCAAAGGGATGAGGGAGGAATCTGTAAACCACTGGTATTTGAAAAGTTTCCTCTACAGACTAGCATGCAGTTGGGCAGCTCTGTCCTCATCAACTTACACGGAATCCATATCAGGTTTTAAGGAAAGGGAGAGTTTTTGCAAGAGGATAATTTTATTTCTACACGTTACTGTATTTCTGCTAACAGTGCTAGAAAAGCAAGATTATGAGGGTTGTGTGTTTAATACAAAAAGTAGATTTGCTGATATAACTGTTATTTGCACTGTTTATATTTAAATGTCTTTAAAAAAAAAAAGATCATCATAATTTACGGATAGTAAGAGTGTGCAAATCAGAACACTTATCTTCTTTTTATAGACTAAAATCAAACTATTCGTCACATTTTTCTCAGTTACAGAATATTAAATTGCAGTGTGTGAAATATACTTGCTTTCTTGAGAAAGGTATATTCCCAAACTAAAACTGAATACTGCACTAAGACTTTTTAATTTTTTTTTATTAATTCCGAGCAATTATTATTTGTCCTACTGTATTAACATAGTACCATTCCTAAACCTGCCCATGGCAATGGGGAGTAGCTCACTTCACAATCAGATTCTTAATTAATTACCTTGTAGTCTGCTATCTTAAAAATACAGGTCGAAAAATGGTATGTTAACCTTTTAATTTTTTTTAACCTAATAAAATAACCAACTTGTGTTGTGACCTGTAATTCTGAATCTGATTGAGTTTTCAATATACTGTAATTCACAGATTTTCTCCCCTCTAGCACTAGGTTTGTATCTGTCACATGGTTTTCAGTGTTCCTAATGAGCTGTTAACAAGCTGTCAATTACCTATGCAAATGAGGCAAGCAGAAATGGAGGGGTTGCTATACCTAGAGTTAAAGTGTGCTACCTCAGATTGTTACGAAATAAATCATTTCAGTTTTAATAGCTGTCTGTGCCCATGTGGCTTGTGTCATGTAGGCACTTTTTCATTATATTATTTACCCAGCAATAAAATGCTGCAGGGGACTTTGGGGTGATTAAAAATTTGAGGGGGGGAGGGGAACTCGCACAAGCTACTTCATTCTTTGCTGCTTTGCACCTTCTGCTCTTCTTGGGTCGGGGCTATGAGGCTACAAGCTGTCAGGTGCCCTTAGCCCTGCAGAAATCAATGACAATTCAGGACTTCAAGCCTGATCCTGCCAGACTATTTAACGAAGGAGCTTGCCAAGATATGTAATGGAGCCTCACGAATATGTGAAGTTAAAGAGTGGAACTAGGAATTGAAATCTTGAATTTTGGAGAGAAGGGCACACTTTATATATGCATTCTTAGCCTCTTAAGAGCTTTCTACTCCAAGTTCTGTCAGAAGAAATCTTGGACTTTTACTTCTGTAATTCTGAAAGGAATTCTTTTCCCCTTGCTAAAGCCAATGAAATTTCACCTTCAAATTCTCTTTTCCTTTGCTTTAGCTTTCAATTGATCCTTACTGTAAAACACTTTGTGACACTGTGTATGAAGAATATTATGTAAAATGAAATTGCATTGTATTTATGACCAGCACTATAATAACGCTCTATCAGTGTTTCCATTATAAGCCCCTATTGTTGAGGGCTTTAAAATCACCCATAAAAATTCACTCAGGATTGCAGCATGGTCTACAAATGGTAAACAAATCCTTTTGCCTATTTTTGAGTTATAATATGTGAAATCAAGAATGAAAATTAGAGGAATGACAGGTTTCCTCTCATTTTGGTATGAATATGTGTGTATATATATATATATATTAAAGATGGATCAGAAGCATTGTTTCCATTATTTAAAAAAATGTTATCAAAAAGCACGTAGGGAAGTTAATGGATTGAATTGTTTTGCTCCAGCCCATACCTAATCAATTGGTGCTTGTTAAATCTTCTGGCAGGATCAGGCTCAGACTCCGGAATTGTCACTGATTTCAACAGGGCTAGGGATATGTCAGAGCTGGTATCCTTGTAGCCAGCCCTAACTCACGAAGAGCAGAAGGTGCAAGCCATAGTCACTTGTGCGAGTTCCCCTCCCCCCTCAATTTTTTAATCACCCCCAAGTCACCTGCAGGATTTTATTGATGGATAAATTTGCACACCCAGCTAACTCAGCTGAAAGATCGTTGGCATATGGACTTTTCTTATGTCCATTATGTTTAAGGTTCAGTGACTTGAAATTGTGCATACTGAAGCCAGGAAACCTAGTGTGAAGCAGAGAGAAGTGTTCTGGTAGGAAGCCAGAAGGAGAGGAATTTGGGAAATATAATGACATGAAACCCAGTAAATAGAAGTGAATTAAATAAAAATCATGAATGCCTTTTCAGATGGTAGAAACCCCAAAGAAACAGTCTGTGAGGGAATTAGTAGGCTAAGTCTTTCACTGATCAATCCCGATGGAAGCTTTCCGGTCAAAATGTCAGTGGTAACTTTATTTTCTGCTGGTATGTACAATAATCCTTTTGTTCCATCTGCAAACACTAGGGGGTAAATTTTTAGCGCGATGCTTAGGGATTTAGCTGTAGGACTCCCATTAACGATAATGGGAATCATGTAGCTTGAGCACTCTGCATCGTGCTGAATATTTACCCCTCAGTTCAGAGCACTCTCTCGTTGAATTTTTAATTATATTTACAGATAAATTCCATAACCAAATATCATCAGCTCTCAAGCAGATTGTTTTATTAAAAGGTGCAGATTTCCAACTTCATTTTGAGCTGCAACCTACAGTGATTGGTTTAGCAGCTGAGTAATTTTTTTAAAGTGTCTATTTAATAATGCTTGATTTGTCAGCTTCAGAGTGTTTGGGAGACAATAAATATTAGAAAGCATCCCACCCTTCATGCATTTGCTGGAGAAATGCAAAATGTGAATATTCTACCTTCTACTGAACTTTCAAAAGATGTGTCATGATGCAGCAACCTCTTTCTGGGAATTACTACTTTTGCATAAATCTATTGTTAAAATCAGTAGTAGTATACAAACATTCAGCACTAATATGACATAGGTGGCAGAGTACTATTTGCATTTGTGAAGATAAACAATAGAAGCCAAAAAAGTTAGAAAATTTGCCCAAGGCCAAAGGAGTTCATGTAAGAGAAGATATTAGAATTCAAAAGTTCTTTTCTTTTCTGCTCTGTAGCCTATACTTACATCAAAATCTAACACCAGTATAAGCAGGTATAGAGGAGGTGGTGTACCCATGCTGATCTGCTTAGCTCCTCCCTGAGGCAAGCTTCCACTTGCTTCTGCAGCTCTTAATTTTTGAAGTAGCCACGCCCAGCTCTCTGCTGTGACCCTGTTGAAAGGACCTGTGATGTAAGAAAGATTCTGCTGGTTATTTCATGTTTGTCTAGCAGTGACATTAGAGATGCTCTTTGTTTTAAGATATGGGTGATATTAATCTCTCTTTTCAGATATTTTGTAAAGCAGACTTAAAGGCTTCTCAGTTGGTGATGGAGGGCTGCGGTGCAGCTATTTTTCTGGTGCAGCTATTCTAGGGGCCCCCATGCCAGGCCTCAGCTGCTGTCAGCAGAGGTGTTTGAATAAAAGCACAAATTGTAACATCTTTTTAGTGCCGCTCATGACTGATACATGTCACTTTAGCTTGCACCAGAGGACTAGACTGACACAGAGCAACCCTGAGATCAAAAAAGCACTAAGTCATTTTGACTGAGCCTTGTTGTCCACTGCAGTTTCTTCCCACACAATTTTTAGTTGTCCTCAGCTGAAACAGCTGTTTCAAAGTGTGTGACCATAAAAGCTTGCCTGCATAAGAGGCTGCCTTTGAAGATTTTTTTGGTACTCTGTAAATGGACCCACAAAATCCATAAAGTTTCTGCATTGGTCAATTCACAGGAACTGTCCTGATGTGAAAGTGCATGCTTTGACTCCTTGGGAAGTGAGGTGATTTCTGCAAAGGGGATAGCTGCATTCGGGCAACTGATATGAGAGCAGAGACCCTGCCAGGGTGTGGTCATACGTAATCCATTCAATTCATACTACAAGCATCAAAGTTCAGATAAAAAACACATGCAACTTCCTCACCCTTTCCAGTAACCTACCAGTGAGGCCATACAGTGCCTCTGTGTGCTCCCAGAGTCTGAGACTGCAGTCCCACAGTTCCTTCTGGAACAGGACTGGTGAAATGTCCATTTGACTTTGGTAGAACATAATTGAACACCCATCTCTATTCATCGCAGCACTCTAGAATCAGGACTGATTCCCCCTCAAAGTCAGTGGAAATCCCTATTGTGGTTGATAGCCTGAGATCAAACCAGAATATCCTTTGGAAAAAAAAAAGAATGAATAGTGATCAGTCTCTCTTCCCAGTGCTAGTGATTGACAGTGCAAGACAATTGGAGAACCTCCACAATATTTTTCCTAGGAAAACTTATTTTTTGTATGCTAATCCTATCTCTGAATATATACCCTCATCGTAGTATTCATCTCTCTGCCCTTGGTAATCATCAGCCCATCCCTAATGTTCCTTTTGTTCAGAAAAGGTAAACTCACTTTTCAGTAGCAGATTATACAAAGGGAACTTTATGGTATATATTACACTCACAAAGCAGTTTTCTCCATCTTGCAATCACTTAAAAAAAAAAAAGAACTTTCTTATCTCATCTTCCTTCCTGCATGAATGTCTGAGATAATCAATGAAGTTCCTGTGTAGAGAATAAATTGAGCTCGAATGGCTCCTCTTAAACTGTACAATCAAAGAAAGAGGACGTTTTTGCTGATGATTTTGATATTCAGTTTAACTTTCTTCACAAGGCTGTCAGCTCAGTGAAAGTGAGGTCAATCTGACCACACTCTTCCTAAAGGATCCTCTTCTGAACCATCTACTTGAGTATACATCTCCTGACAAATCAATGGCAGAATGGAGAGGTGTGTGCTTTGCCCAGAAACCTGGGGGCTGATTGTCCTTTACTGTGCATCTTATGTAGTCATTTAGGTGAGTACAGCGTGGGTGTAAGACAGTGCCTGATAACAATAGTACTGTTTAGCATCTGCATCCTGGTGATATAAATGCCTGCCTGAAGATGCGGGACAACAGAGATGCAGACCTGTGTCCTGCAACGCGAAAAAATTCAGATTGTGGCACTCACACACAGATACACACACACAGGAACCATTTCAGTGAAATGGTGGTAAATGAGTGACAATTTTAAACGAAGATTCTGAAGTCACTGATTCAGAAATCTGAGTTTTTTACAGGACAGATGTTGGGAGACAAGCAAAATATAGGAACTTATAGAGACCAAGAAACTTGTCCTTCCATCTTTCAGTGTAATTTGCATTTCTTGGCCAGGAGCACTTGCTGCCAGCTCTGGGGTAAGGGCTGTTGCACTCCTGTGAAGTTATAGCGTGGTGGGACTGCTTCACAACAGCAACACAAGTGCAGTGAAAGTGACTGAAGTCCCTCAAACATTCTTTTGCTAAATTATGCGGATCAAGCCAGTTGTCTCAGAAGTGAACAACAGTTGTTTGAACCAGTTCAGATCTGTCTCTAGGGTTATTACCCTCAGACATTTACCATTATGGGCCTATCCTGCTCAAGGATGAGAAGGGAGGAACCAAAGTAGAGGACAGGAGTAACAAAAGCGGTAACAAAGAGTAGAGGAGGACCAAAACTCAAGGGAAGATCCGGAATGCTGGAAAACTGATTAACTTGAGAGAGTTCCTTAAAATTCTTACCTGGTGTAGTGAATCTGTGCCTTGCACTTGGGCCTGAGAGGTTTTGTTGGTGAATCAGATTCATCTGTTCATGGACAAACCCTCGTCTCTCTTCCCCTGCCTTTTCTCCCACAAGTTCTCTTCTGAGCTTGTCTGCATCCTTATATGAAATGAAGTAGTATGTATGAGAATAAGGGTATTACATCCTGGGTAATATCCATTATGTTGCATTCTATTAGCTCTCAATTCTTGGGAGTGCATTACTGCATTATTTCTTTTGTGCCAACACTATTCCATCAAGGCCAGTGCTGGCTTACTCAGTTGTATCAATGATTTCTTGTAAGGCAGCCTAGGCAATGTGCTGTAATATATATTATACTATTTGATTTTTAAATCAGCTTTGCAAATGTATTCTAAAAATTTTTCAGCTCTTCAGTCAAATCCTATTGTCCATCATTCCTAATGATGATTACTGGTTATCAGAAAACAAACAAAGAGGTGATTTTTGTACACATAAAAAAGATCAGCTGAGTGAACACAATTCTTTAGGAAGCTTAGGAATAAGAATTTTGCTTTGACCCTTTCTGTAGAAAGCTTTTCAGTTGTTTTGTAAAACAGGAAACAAAATAAATTGCATAATTTGGGAATTGTATATGTTACAATACAAAGGTGTTAAAGAGTTAGATGTGAATTGAAACATATTTTCACTTACTCTGAATCACAATTGTAGTCAGACATCTTTTCAGCTGAACAAATGAATTAAATTTTATTCCTTCAATTTTAAGAGCATTAAAACACTGTTACTTTTCTGGTTTATGAATACAATTTTAGACAGCTAAGATCACATTTCTATTCTAGAAATATTACAGTATTTTTAAAGTAATGTTGATATTTAGAAGCATTTCAAAGTTTTGTTTTGTGTGGGTTTTTAAAAAAAAAAAAGTTTCTTTCCATCTTATGTTCTTCCTAGGAAAAGATATAGTTACTGCAGTACCTTTAAAATTTCTTTGCATCCCAGTTTCTTTGCAGTGAAAAATGCTAATGCATAGAGTTTTTTTGTAACAATGTGTATCTTATAGTCAAACTTCCTATGAATGGTAAGTGATATTCATTAACATAAAAAGGCTCAAGCCAAACACAGGACACACTGTGGGCAGGAGTGCTCTGTCCCAGGCGAAGTTGCCTCACCTCTGCTCCATGTGCATGGACAGTGAGTGCAAGGGACAGGCATAGGAGAGGTAATATTTTTGAGTGACCATGTTAAATGAGGCTAAATTGAGGATGTGGAGGACTCAGACATGATTCTCTGTTGCTGGCCAGGCTCTGCCCCTCCAGCCTGAGCAGGTGAAGTTTAGGAAACTCAGTGCAAAGAGTGAGTCCTGACCTCTCACTATGACCACTCAGTCGGCCCACGTTATTTTGTTTGTCTTGGGGACACCTTCCTACTCAAAGGCAGCATTCACCTGCCTTCTCACACTAAATTTTATCATAATGTTTCACTGAGTAGTGGCCAAAATGATGCTGCATGTATCTTTGAGAGATGAAGCTTAGGAATCGAAGTGTACAAAAGAGAAAAGAGAAGTGGGAGAGGACTATTGCTGGTAGGGATAGGTGAAGAACAGGGGGGATGCAGGATATTTATCAGAAAGACCAAGCTGAAAGGCATGTAAATCCAGTTAACAGCTTGAAAACAGGTAGACACATTAAAGGAAGTGGGAATAAAGTCAATTAGTGGCAGGAGGCATTAGTTGGGGGTGTCAGCTGGTGAATGGTGGCTAATTTGATATAGTCTAATCACATAGTTTGGCTATTGGATTACCAAATTGAGATCCAAACACTGCATCTTCCAGGACAATCACTTCAGAAAAGAGTATAGCTGGAATTATCATGAGACCTGATCCATTCCTTAATTGAAATTAGTTTTAAATAACTGTGTCACATGTGATGTAAAACCAAGAAGTAAATAGTTGCTGAAATGAGCTGTGAAATATGGCTGTTCAGGGAAGATGAGGATGCATGAACTATGCATGCATGGGCTAAGCTGTAAACGTGCCTGTGGAGGTTCACACACATGTACACCAAGAGTGAGCATGTAGAGATACTTCCCTCTCTGCTGTGCTCTTTGTCTCCAACTCCCTATGGACGGTTGCTCCCATTTGGATGAAACGTATTGAGAATGCCAAGAATCAGTTCAGTTTTTAGTGACCAGCTGGTAGAAATGTATTGATATATGTCTGAAGGTTGTATGCACCTTGTACACCTTTGTAAGAGCCTGGGCAGCCTCTCTAGCGCTGTTTACTTTCTGGCATTAACAGGAATGGATGGGTAGGGGAAAAGAAGAGGAAACAGGAGATATATAAAGTGATTTTTTTTCTGACAATCAATGGCTTAGCAATTTCCTGAATCGGAGGTTATATCCAGACTTAGGAAGCTATGCTCTACGAATTTCTCTAATATTTTCAAATCTATTAATTTTTTGGCCTCTTGTAATCATGTTGCAGCTGAAAATTTATACAGTTATAAGCTCTGTGGAAAAAATGGCTTTGTGTGTTGTAAAGGTGGTTCTTGCTCACTTTACTGGGTGCCCCTTCCTTCTGATAATGTGGGTAGAGGTGCAATCTACCCTTGTGTGCTACTGCTGGGCAGTTTTGACCTTACATGTCTCCGTCAAGTCCTCCTCAATCATTTATCTTCCTCACTAAAAAATGTAAATTTCTCACATATCCTTTGTCTTCAGCCATGCCTCCATTCCCTCTACCTCTTTTAGCTGTTTTTCATATTTGATGACTGGGTTCAGGCTTCAAGGTTTTCTTCCCTCTGTATCGTTTGCCCATCCAGTCATTGTTGGCATATATACTGCAGGAAAAGGAAAGATGTTCAGGGGAAAGAGGGCTTCTCCGTCAATCTTGCCATTGCATTCCTGAAAGCACTCTGCCCATTCTGGAGCTTACCTCGAGGCTGGATGCAGAAAAAACTTTGCCTGTATCATAGGCAGTATTTCTGATGTCTGTGATCTGTTAAGTGGAACACGAGAGCACAGGGTGTATCTCCTTTAAAGGACCTCTTTGATGCTACACTGTCTGTAGTCATATTGGTCATGATTTAGCATGATGTTGCCCATCTTTGTGCAGAGAAACACTCTCTATGAGATGCTTTGAGTTAGGCATATGCTTAACTATGCCAAATTGTTTTAAACCACTGATGTAAAAGGTGGGCATGGGACTAGAGAGATGTGAAACTTTCCATTCCTGCTTGCTAGCACATATCGTAAGTGCAGATCAAGCTGAACTCACACTTCAGAGAAACACAAAATAACCCCAAATGACTCCCTGTATAAGAGAGCTGCTCCACTTTACACTAGAGTTTAAATGAAATCTAAGTTCTTTTTCTTTGCAGGTAGGGATGAATATCAACTAGCAACAAAGGAACAAGTGAAGGAAGTATCCTAGGCAATTTTTGCAAAGAGTTTATTTTTTTGGGTTGATCTGGGGATCAGCAGGATTGGACCTTAGCATCAGCAACCTTGAGCAGACTGCAATGGCTCTGCCTTTAATACACTTCCACCTCAGTGTGTTATACAGCCGTAATACTGAACACACAAGGCAGACAGCTGCCCTGAGGCATTCTCCGTAAAAACTTTCATATCACAACGGAACTGAACGTACCATTATAACACCACGTCTCCTCTTCTTCACGGTAAGAATTTTTCTGAGAACCAGGCAATGTCATGGAAATGTTATAATAGATACATCCAGAATATATGGGTGAGCTAGTTGTCCCCAGTGATATATTTAAGCTGT